>NW_007578200.1:8892-9958 GCF_000690725.1 Stegastes partitus | reverse complement strand
ATGTTTAAAATGTATAATGCAGGTTTAGTCGCACATCTGACTTTGTTTTATGCTTTTGTCAGACATAAATCCACTCACTGGAGTTAATTAAATAGATCTGAGGACCTCATACACTGTAAAAAAAAAAAAAAAAAAATACAATCCTGCAAATAAATTATGAAAATCAGGCAGCAAGAGTGCTAGAAAAAAATCTGTTAAAAGCGGTGGTGTGTTCAAAAACTGTAAAAATAATAGCAAATATATGTACAATAATTGTATTTTTATGCTGATTTAAACACAATAAAACAGTTCAGTTTTAACTGATGCATGTTGTGAAAGAACAGATTTTTTTTTTAAACAGATTTTTGAATTAAATATTATGTACAGTTTTTGCTTGTTTTGCATGTTTTTTTTTTAACAGTCAAGATGTAAATTAATGCTTTTATTCTGTGATTTTAATAGATATCGTCTGGAATTTAACAAAACAGGAAAAATTAGTAAAATGAAAGTTAAAAAATATATTTTCCCAATCCTTATTGTACATATTTCTTTCTGTTAAATTAGAGCAATATATTTTTTTAATTATTCAATAAAAATGTAAATTGTGAAGATTTTACTGCAAAAATAACATTTATTAAACTAGACATTTTTGATGAGGACATTAACATTATCATTTGCCCTGTTTTTTGGTTTGTTTGTTTGTTTGTTTGTTTTCACATTAATTTAAAATAATTTAACGAAACTGGAAAAATTTGTAAAAACTGAAAGTTTAAAAAGAAATTTACCATTTTTCAGTCCTTAATATAGATATTTTTTTCTAATAAAAAAAAAAGTAGAGCAATTTTTTGTATTAATTAATAAAAATTTAATAGTGAAAATAAGATTTTTTTAAATTAGATTTTTGACAATGACATTTTTTTTGTTTGTTTGTTTGTTTGTTTTTTAACGTTAATACCTGTAATTTAAAGAAACAGGAAAAATCTGTAAAATATCAGCACATTTTTTAAAGAATTGACCATTTTATTCTTATTCCAGTGCACCTAGAAGCCAACCTGTGAGGACGTCTCTCTTTCCTTCACCACCAGGA
>NW_007578200.1:5758-8856 GCF_000690725.1 Stegastes partitus | reverse complement strand
AATTATGGTTGTGGCTGTTTTTTAGTAACATTTGGGTTCTGTTAGGGTTCTGGTCATGCTCCATCTCTTTGGTGAGTTGGAAATGAGCCGATCCACCACACTGAACTTCAAAATAACTCTTCCAGAAAACCATTTTTTCCCATCTTTATATACAGTCACTGTGGTAGGTGCAGTCAGAGGACTCCTACACTGACGTCTAGTCGGTCAGAACACTAAAGAAAGCCGTGACTGTCGAGGTTGAATCGTGTGTAAACTTTTTGCCTCTTACATCCATTTCTGCATCATTCCTGCTGATTTCTCTAATTCGCTTTAATGCAATTCCCGTTTTGTATTCGACGGCTGTGTACGCAAGTAAATTAGACGTGATGAGCTGTGGATGGATTTATGATCCCCTCCCGCCTCGCGCTCAAAGGAGCGGGCGCGAAGAATGATGATCTCTTTATGGCGGCGGCGTTATTGGGCTCGCCGGCCTGAAGATGCTGTTAATCCCTTCTGCAGGTGTAGAAATCCAGGTGCTCGCCTCGTTATATTAAAAGTCTTAATTGGTAATGATGCTGTAATCCCACCGGTGTTTGTTTTGTGGATGTTCCAATTGTCCTTTGAGCCAGACAGTAAAAACCTTCCTCTGTCATGGTGCTGGCTCTGGTTGTTTTGGTTGTTTCCGCCTCTCTTGTGTATTTCTAGATGACTTTCCTCGTCTCAGTCGTGGTTATGTTTTACTGTATATCTCAGGTTACAGCGAGGATACACCTGTGCATCCTCTGTCCTCCAGTAGCCCTCATCCTTCAAGAGACTGGAGACAGCGAACAGAGGCCTGGCAGCGTCACCGCCAACCCTCCCGCTCATCCCAGACTCATCCACGAGTCCAGCCGCTGCGGTATTTCTTCATTTCATCCCTCGCCAGATTGTTTATGTGCGTCCGCTCTGTGCCGTTAACGTCATTTTTTTTAAGACCGGTCTAACCTTGTGCCTCAGGTTGTCCTCTGCAGCCGCCCGCCTTGCCAGCCTCGCTTTGGATCCGGCTCAGCTCCTTCAGCCGGCAGCCAAACACTCACCGCTTCCTCCAGCTTTCAACATCCAGCCAGCCAGCTTCACCCAGCGGTCGGTCGGTCCGTCCACGCCGGCCGCCCACCTTGCCAAGGCTCCTCTCGGGGTTCCAGCTCGTCTCTCGCCACCAATCCTTTGTTTCTTGTTTTGGCCACTCCGCAGGGATCAATACGGGTCATTAGTGGCAGAGCATTAAAGGCAGCACAGGTACGAGTGGGAGCAGACCGAGTCTTATCAGCTGAGGCACTATTTAGATGAGCGAGGCCTCCGATGCCGCCCTTGCCTCGGCGCTGCAGGGCTGTAAATAATCACTGGGTTAATGAGGTGTTCCACGTGTGGGAGCTTACATTTACTTTCCAATAAAGCTGCTGTCAGGGACGACATCGCTCCCTATTTTTTATAATGGCGTTTTAATAGATGCTCATTTCAAAAACAGCCCCTGCGTCGTCGGCGGAGGAGCAGGTACGAGGGACGGGAAGGGCGGAAGGTCGCCGGCCGTCGGAGGGTTGTTTCGGCCAAGTGAGCGCCGCTAATGACGGGAGGGACGAGGTGACCCGACGGGAGGGAACACAGGCGACGGGTGTATTAACATTTCAAAAACTGGGAGAGCAGACGCTGACATTCTGGGTTTTTTCCAAGCTAATATTTTAGGCACATCCTCGCACTTGAAGCGTTCGGTCTGCGTCTCGAAGGCTCAAGATTACTGAAAGTTTTACATCAATCCCCCGCGCCGTGTGTGGTTTGTTTATTTCTTTCAGTTAAATGAATTCAGGTTAGGCAGACGAATACAAATAGTGAATTACAGGAAAGTGGGGGAATAATTCAAAGTAATTCGCCACCTCCTCGCTTGAGTTTTTTTCGGGCAAACAAACCGGCTGCAGATCGCGCCGTAACACATTTATCTTCTGTGTATTTGGATTATGAATGAATCGCCTCTCGTACGGAGGGCGGCGCGCTCGTGTGAATCCATCTGTGAACGGGGACAATGAGTCTTAATGCCGCCGTCGAGTTAACTTGGCCTCATCAATTCCAGTCAGGACCTCCGACTAAGAGCCGGAGCATTGGGGGAGGCGGGCGCTTCGTACCGGCGATGAACACAAACTCTCCGCGGGCTCTTTGTTTAAACTATATTTCCTCACCCAAGGTTAAAGTCATTTTCTTGAAATTTGCTCCTAATTCCACCCCGTAAAGAACCGAACTGCGGCGTCAGAGTTACCCAGAGTGTCTTCAGTGGCCTCTTTGAAGAACAGATGAAAGTTTAATGACTCCAGTGGAGGGACCTGGAAGAGAAAATAAAGAGTACAAATAGACGTACGAGTCAACAAATCAAACTGGATAGAAACGGTTGGAGGTGTTTCACGTCATAATGAAGTTCAAAGCACACCTGAATCAGCTCTATGGTGGAGATTTCAATCCAATTTAGTGAAACTGCAGCAGCCGAAGCTCCTAATCAGACATCCTCTAATAAGGTTGTAATTCCACGGTTCCCTCCACGTTATCTGATGTTTGTGTATCTTCAGTTTTTTTAATCTTTTAGTGCATCTCTCTCTCAGGTTGAAGGACTTTAATCAGCCTGCAGGGCTCCTCTAGTAATATACCTTAAAGTATTACACTAGAAAGCTGGTCCTGTGTTAAGCACATGTACTAAGCTCGTATAAACTGCTGGTTAAAGCTCACCAACTCTTTCCTTCGATGTGTTTTGACTTCCTCGCAGCAGATTCAGTCTTTTTTCTCACATCAACAGCATGAACAGTGAAGGTGTGATTAATAACATAACTGATGGTTTTGTGCTTTCTGACATGTTAAACTCGTGTAATTGCTTGTTTTTCTTATAATCTGTCATCATGACTTCGCTGGTTTCTGCAAAGTCCCACATGTTGACACTTTGCTTAGATTCAGGCGATTCTCCGTCTCTGAGGATCACCAGCTGCATCCGTCCTTCACAAATGAATTATGCAGAAATATTCAGCATGTTGATGCTCCGCACAACGTGATGCATGATGTTTAAAATGTATAATGCAGGTTTAGTCGCACATCTGACTTTGTTTTAT
>NW_007578200.1:0-5044 GCF_000690725.1 Stegastes partitus | reverse complement strand
CCAACCTGTGAGGACGTCTCTCTTTCCTTCACCACCAGGACGTTTAGCGGCTCATCTTTAGACTGAAGCCTGATTTTGTCGTTTCATTCTTACAGGATCCCAACAAGGGACACAAATGTTTAAATCCATCTATTAGCAGCAGGGAGCCCACTTCCTCCTGCAGAGGGCTGACTGGAGCCGATGAGAGGTGAGCTGCTCAGACAGACGTCAACGCTCGCTCACAGTCGCACCCACGGGCCATTTAGGATTACCAATTAACCCGCCATGATGTCCGGTGATGGGAGAGGAAGCAGCACAGGCAGGAGTCTGTACAGGTGAGCAGTAGATGTTTTTATCAAATAGTTTTGCTGCTGAGACTTTTCATGTGTCGCTCTGGTTTTCAAACAAAGCTTCTGACAAACGGAGAGACTGTTCATCACGAGTTAAGCTCATAATGACGACAATAAATAGCTGAACTAAAGATTCTTTATTCTCAACAGGATTCCTGACAGTAATCCACACGTTTAAACATCTCATCATCTCTGCTGTGACACCAGCGAGAGTCCAACGAGGTGCGAGACGTCTTCACTAAACTGTCTTTATTATCGTACAAACCTCGCTGACTAACACATCCTCATCCCCACTTATTCCTGCAGCTTCTTATTCTATTGCAGTTAACAAACTGCTTACATTCCACCCAGAGGAATAGCCGATCATAACCGACTCTGGGATGCAGCTCATCCAGAACCGGCCGATGTTCGGCTCCGTGAAGCCGGATATCCCCGAGAGGGCCAGAAGAAAGCTTTGTAGTACGAGCTCCAGGACTTTTATTGTCTGAAGTGGATCTAAAACAAAATACAGAATACAGCTAGACCTGGTAGTTTTCTGTTTTAGTTCATAAATGTGCATGAAAAAGAGCAAATCTGTTTTAAATGCTCCGTCACAGGTATGGACTTCCTGTGCTCCCAGCAGACGTCTCCACACGTGTCACTTTACTTTTGACGTGCCTTCGAGTCAAACGGGTCGGCGTTGTATCTGCTGCATTGGAAATAAAACAACAACCAGAGAGCATGTAAATTCCACGCTGACAGGTGCTCGGGTTTATTTTTACAGTAAGAACTGTGCAGCTGATGTTTCCGATTTGCCGGAGTTCAGCCGAGCCGCCTGTCTGTTTGAACAGCAGGCGCGGTGGGAAGAAAGCCAAACCCGGTCTTGCTGACACTGTTTTTCCATCCCTGCAAAACAAAATTTCAGATGTTACCCTGTGGTTGTTTTTTTGCGGAGCTGCGATAAACAAACACTCGAGCTTTTGTCTCGGCGCTTCGGCGCAACTCTGCCGACCTCCGAGGACTTCTGACCTCTGGGTGCCCACGTCTCCTCTCCAAGTTAGTGGATTTGTTGTTTATCTCTTCACTCTGTCTTTGCTTTAGTCGAGCTAAGAGTTTAAACTGTTTGATTTTATTCATTAATCCTTTTCATATGTTATTTGCTACATAGAGTACACACATTGATACTAACAGAGGCTGAACAGAGTTTAAAGTCATTTGCTTTTTTCTTTTCTTTCATTTGCTTTAAAGCTAATTCCCACTCATGGGGACAATAAAGATGAAACACAAAATTACCAACATAGTGGGCCGTGAAATGAAGAAATGTTGAGATAACTCCAGAAAGAAAGAACGCCATAGCTGGCAGGCAGTCGGGTTCACCGACCCAACTGACTTTATTATTCTCTCACCATTATTCTGCACCATGTGGGGTCTGGTTCTCACTGTAAGATGCTAGATTTAGCCCGGTGGGTTCTGAATAAATCTGATCAAGCGTCCGTTGAAGGGAGTAGAAGCAGCCAGAGCAGCGACTGGGAATGTTGGTGCTGAAAATAGAACATGGCGCGAAAGACTCGTCTTTAAAAAGGGACATTCTGACGTAGTCTGACAAAAAAAAGTGGCATTTTTGATTTAAAAAATACAAAATAAATGTAAAAATCAGAAAAAAACCATCATCTTTCCTTGGTTGACCTTGTAATCTCATTATTTTGTAAAATTTTGACGTCTAGATTTGTAAATTCTGCTGTTTTGTGATCAATCTGAAGATTTTTAGTCGATTTAGTTCGTCTTTTTATGCTAATAGATAAATTCTGTGTCCCTGTTTGGCTTGTAGAATGAGTTTCAGAGGCAGGGTTTATAAAAACAAAACAAAAAAATAATAATTAGACTGCAAGTTTGTGTTTAAAAAAATATACAATTCATTTTTGTTGTAAGCTCTATTTTTTCAAATGTGTTTGCACTAATTGTTTTTCAATCCTTTCTTGCAGTTCAGTGCATATTTGATTAAATGTGTCCTTTAGTAGCTCAGGTTCTGCTTAAATGCCAAAATTTAGTCTGAAAACCATTTTTAAAGCCGCTTTTCTGGCTCCATGCATCTAAAACCTGTTGGTGCTGTGAGCTGCCCATTAACTGGGACGCAGTACCTCAGCTGTCAGGCAGATGGCAGCATTGCACACATTTTTACTGCAGTGATTAACATTCAGAACAGGACGGTCCCCAGAAACCCTCTGATTTCTCTGACTGATCGTTTCAAACAGCCATAATGACCTGTGATGGGATATAAACACAGAGATTTATTCCAACCCCCTTTACTTTTTTCACATTTTTTTATGTTGCAGTTTTATTCTAAAATGATATTTGATAGATTTTCTTTTCCCTCATCGATCTAATGAGGAAGAAAACATTCTAGATTTGTCAGATTTACTAAAAAGGCCTAACTGAAGCATCATATTGGCGTAGATGTTCAGACACTACGGTGTTACAGCTGGAATTTAACTCAGGTGCCTCTTGTTTCTCATTTTTTAGAAGTTTTTGTTTATGAATTGAAATGGAAAGCGATCCACCTGTCTACATACGATCTCAAAGCTGATAAAAAAATGAGTCATGAGGTTAAAGGATCTGCCTGCAGAGCTCAGAGACAGGATTGTGTTGAAGTAGAGCACAAAAAGAAAAAAATCTGCTGCATTGAAAGTGTCCAAGAGCACAGTGGCTGCCTGAAGTGAAGAAGTTTGGAACAACCGGAACAGCTCCAGGCCTTGATGGGCGGCACCGCGGTCCCTCTGGCTGAGAAACTCTGTGTAGAGAAACCTCCAGAGGTACAACCGTCACTGCAGCTCTCCGGTGATCTGGGTCAGACGGAAGCCTCTCATCAGACAAGTGAAAGGAACAAAGTACATATAAGGGCTCTAAGACTATTAGAAACAAGATTCTCTGGGCTGATGAAACCACAGCTGAACTCAAGTCTATACATGATGTCTGGAGGATACTGTTAAACACTCACCTAATACTCAAGTGGTGAAGCATGGAGGTGGCAGCATCATGCCTGGACAGGACTGAAGAGAAGGTAAACCAGGGGTGTCCAATCCTGGTCCTCGAGGGCCACAATCCTGCATGTTCTAGATGTGTCCCTCTTCCAACACACGATTCAAATGATCAGGATCGTTATCAGGCGTCTGCAGAGCTTGATGATGAGCTGATGATCTGAATCAGGTGTGTTGGAAGAAGAAAACATCTAGAACATGCAGGACTGTGGCCCTCAAGGACCAGGATTGGACACCCTTGAGGTAAACTGAGCAAAGTATAGAAATATCCTTAATGAGAAGTTGCTCCTTAAGTGTTTAGGACTGAAGGTTTACCTTTCAGCTGGACACTGGTGCTAATCACACGACCAAGACAACACTAGAAAGGTTTCAGGACGACTCGGTCAATGTCTTTGAGTGGTCTAGTCAGAGCTGACTTGAACCAAATTTTAAAATATCTGTAAAAATGACTTTCCATGGAGGATCTCTGTCCAACCTTATGAGCTGAAGAGGTCTTGTTGTGTTCTACCCAACAAGACTCATGACGGTAATCGCTGCCAAAGACGCTTCAGATTCTGTTGACACTTTGTCATCATGAGTGTACATCAGTGATTTAACGATTTTAGGCTTCTGTAAAGTGAAGCTGAAGGGCTCTGACTACTTTCTGAATTCACTCTACATGCATCCATAAGACTGGAGCGACTCCATGTAACAAACCAACTGCGGCAGACTTCATATCTTTTCGTCATCTTGACCTTTTACTTGATTTTTCCCTCCCAGCGACCGACTGTGCTGACCCCGTGCTCGCATTCTTGAAGCTGAATCTGAGAAGCTCTGAGGGGGGCAACTTTTAATCTGAGAGTCAGAGTATGTTAAGAATGAAAATTGATATCAACCAAACACGCTCGGATCCTGTACGGGGTCCAATTGGACTTGGTTAGCGTGTGTGTGTGTGTGTGTGCATGGGCCTTAAATATGTACAATAATGGTATGACGTGTGTGTGTGTGTGTGTGTGTGTGTGTGTGTGTGTGTGTGTGTGTGTGTGTGTGTCGTGACTCCACGGTGGAGCTCCCACTGTGGGCTTCCTTCTATCCACAATACTCCTCAGAAAACCGGCTCCTGTGAATAGGATCCATTGACTGCGGCTGGAGCTGAGTGACACCCTGCGGTGCAGCGCCTGCACAGAAACGCTTCATTTGTTTATAAGCTGACAATCACAGGCGGGTCGACTCCGGGAGGCACCGGGAGACATAAACACTGTTTTGCTCGACAACTCCCACTGAACTGAAATATTGATTTTAAGCATAAAAGGCTGGCACAGAAATGTCAGGAATGTCTAATGACCCGTTCCTTTTAGGTTTGAGAGATGAAAACAGTGGAGAAGAAGAAGAAAAGAAAAATCTAATATTTGTTTGTTGCACTTCCATAAAAAAAAAAACAGGGATATTGGGATGCTTATGGTGCACACAACCAAACAACCAAACCCTGGAACCGCACTCCACCAACGCATCCATTGTGGGTTTGAACCAAACACAAACTACAAACAACAGAACGCTGCTGCTGCTTCAGGACTCAACAGTCATTTATTTACAGTCACTGAGAAGTCTGTTAGGTCATCAGGATGCAGGCTGTAGAGCTCCAGCAGAAGACATGTTAATAATTCATAAACACTGCAGGTGAGAGAAAATCTAAATCCAGCACAAGCAGCTTGTTCATTTTGG
>NW_007578199.1:423868-439327 GCF_000690725.1 Stegastes partitus | reverse complement strand
TAATAATAATAATAATAACAAAAAGCTCTCCACATAGCTAAAGACTAGAGGTAGAGAGGATAGAATTTTTGTGTTTTTGTAATTTGGATTAACTGACCCTTTCATTCTGTAGCTGACCCCTGTTGTCCAGTAAAATATACTAGCAACCTTCTACAGTAGACTTTGGGATGTTTCATGTGTCGAACATTAACACTTGTTCAACACATACAAACGTATTATTCACAACTATAACAAATTACAGTGAAAGAGACGCAGTTTAGTGACATAAAACTGAATGCAGCGGGATTTTTACAACTATTTAAACAGCAGGTATGAATCCAGTGTTCCACAAAAAACCTTCTTTAATTATTTTTGTTGCGCCTTACATTTGTTTGGCATGGTGGTGTGCTCACTATTCTGGAAATCACCACGAGGTGATGCTTTGTGTTGCGGCGGGAATCAGCCTCTCTGTGAGTTTTAATGGTGACATGAGGACACTGAGGCAGCGTGGTGACAGAATACCGTGATTACGCTCTCTGGATGATGACTGCTGGGTTTGTCTGTAGTTCCATGTTGTAAATCGAGCGCACAAAGGAATTATGTACTGCTTGCTTTTTAATTTCATCTTTCTATTTTGGAGCCAGGCCATTATAATACTCCCATTTGTGCAGCCAAACCCCAGGAAGTTGTTTGGACGCGCACACCCGCTCTAATCAGGCATCACACGCGCAGAGGACGGACTCTGGTCAACAGTATAAATGAGACATTCCTCACTTTGCGTTATTTTGGACTCGCAGACAGCGCGGGCGGGTTGGACACCTTCTCGGTGCGCTCGGTGGTTGAGGTCAGAGTGAACGGTGTGCGGCGCAACAGATGCCGCACTGAGAAATAAGCCTTTAATACCCCTAGGACTCTGGAAAGGGTAACTACACTCAACTCACAATACAGACTTAAGTGAAACCCCTCACGCAAGTCATCCTGTCTCCCGCGGTGTCCTGCGCGTCGCGGTTCCTCTGGAGCTGTCTCAACTTTACGCACAAAGAACGCGTTTCAAGAACGGCGGTTCTGCTGCATCTAACGGCATCCTCGGATTTCTGCACCTGAGTGTTTGAGGTGAAAGCAGTCTCATGGCATGCTTGTCCACGTCTCGTTCACTGGAGCCAGGCGATCGGTAAATTTGAGCTACAGCCGTGGAATAACGCGTGTGGACACACAGAACCACCATGCCGCCCAAAAAGAAGGTAAAACATCCAAATTATATATATTTATAAGTGTGTTTGTGTGCGCGCACGGGCGCATGCGTGTGTGCTGAACAGGAAGGGTAGGAGAATACACCATCTGTTGCACTGGGCGTTAATCCTTGTGTGAGGCCTTTCCACATCATTGCACTCACTGTAACAGTCAGAATGCGCAGGGCAGATAGATGCATATCCACACGCTTGTATCATGTCATGTGTCCAGCTGAATAACAGGCTTTAAAGGGGGTTGCATAACCAATGGTCTGTGAAGATCAGATGGAATAAATCTCTTTTTCTTGTTTTTCTCTCAGTTATGACTTCTGCACTTGCAGGGAGTTCCATGTGTCTTTCATGTGCATGATATTGTATTTGGACACTAAAATTGTATTTATTTTCACCCCAAGTGTGACAAAGGTTTTACATTAACAGCAGCAGGTGTATTCTGGTTTCCTTTCCTCTGCTCTCTGTGTGATTTCCTGAAAGACACTGACACTGGTTTTCCTGTAAGGTTTCATTAACATCCCTTCTTATCATTTAGAGAGAAACTGAAAAAATACAATAATAAAGCTGCATGCAGTGATGCTGAGAGATTCCAGTTATGTTTCAGTGATATTGTGCTGTTTAGGTTTTACCATCACAGTCAAATCACAGCTGGCCTCCACCTGTCACTCAGAGGGTGATGTAACAGTGCTTACCATTGTTATGGAGGTATTCCCAGAATCTTTAAAGGCTCTTCTACCAATCTCAGTGAAAAAAAAAAACCTAATCCACAAAAAGATGATAGCTGGAAATAGAATACTGGTTTTTGCTTAGCTTTGGCAAAATGAACCAAAATGAAACTGTATCGTCATTGAAATTTTTTTTTTTAAGTATATATTTTCATGTCAAGCGCTGTGTCAGCGTTTTTCTTTTGTGATCCCAAACAAGCACTGACTTGAAAATAATTGCAACCATCTTGAGCAATAGATTTAATTGTATTATTTTAAACTTTTCACTCTTTTACTCAGATATTTTGTAATTTATCTGCAAGTCATATTTTTTGACGAATGACCTAAATGTGTCTGCGATCATAAACCATCTGAAGTCAGAGAAAACAGCAAACCAACGACAGCATGAGCGACGGTTACAAAACAGCATTAAACAAAGAGTTTTCATTGGAAGTCAACACTATTTGAGTGAAGCAACTGTTTTTATGTTGATTTCATGCAGAGGTTGTAATCAGGTAATGCATAAAAACACAATATTTTTAAAGCTTACTGGACGTACCAGTTGGTGCATTGGTGTCATTCTTTGCTGGCACTGATTACACCTGTGTATATGGAAGTTGTAAAAATACTATACAACCATAATCTTAATTTTGAATGTGACTGAACAGAATGTTGGCCAAATCAGCAGCGCATGCTTTTTGGGAATGTTTGTGCACAATTGCCTGCATGTTACAGTGCCATGCCATGTTTTGGTGTGTTTGTTGCAGAACAGCATGCAGACAACCACGTCAGTTTTGGCCTCACAACAAACAAGCCAGACTCACCATTCAAAAAATACCCCTCTGTGTTAAAACAGGTTTTCTAGCCAATAGTCCCTGTCGAGTGGACGACCCCTGCAGACATTTCTCTGAGATATTTGGCAGTGCGCTGGCCACATACCAATGTGATAGCGGCACATTGACATTTATGTAGCCAGAAAAATGTGTGTGTTACAACTGTAGCAAGTCACATTTAAGGCAACTGTAAGAACATTTTTAATAGGCGGGGCTTTCAGCTTGTTGTTTTTCCAGCCCTGCATCCTCACTGTTTTCTTTCATTTTCACAGTTTTTGGTTTAAAAAAAAAGAAAAAAAAAAAGGCTTGAAATTCTGCACAAACAGAAGTCAGATAAAGTTTGACAGACAACACAGACAATCTGATGGCACCGTAAAGTGCTTCAGGTCACAAGAAACACTGAATCTGAATTAGTAACTTTTCTGTTAAAGTCCTGACAGCACTCTTACGAGGTCAGAACTTGTGTGTGGTGGATATTGTTTAGTTGTTAAATTTAAAAGCACATAATGAAACTGGGAAGTCTGATTGCATGAACCGTGTGAGCGTGCTGCTGTCCTGGTTCATATGCAGCCTTTCATACCTTGACAATGGAGCCCCTTTGCCCAATGTCGCTCTTCTCGTGAATGCCCTGGAGGTCTCTTGGGGTACTCTGGTCCACAGCTCCTTTGCCTCCACTGGTGGAGGCGAAGCGATGCAGGCCGGTAATATCTGCACCAGGCCCACCATGCAGAACCTTAATCTCAGCGCTCAGCAGTTCTACATGCTTTCTTTATTTAATGTGTATCAAGAGGAGATGTTCCATCCATTTTTGTTTATTTGGGTACATTTATTTATTTATGCAGAGTTTTCATTGCTTTGACATTAAAATGATTATCTGTGTGCACTGAGAAAAAGACTAAAGTGGCAGTGAGTGTGTTGTATTGTGGGTTTGAGGATGGGGTGTGTAAAGAGGGCATGTTCTTATTGTACTGCAATGCTGTGTTTGGGCCCTTCTCTGGAGAACAAAAGAAAACACAGAAGTATCTGGAAATTGGTCTTTGATGCTGAGATCAGGGAGCTGCTTTCTCTTCAGTTCGAAGATGAGATCTTGAGGCAGATTAACTCTCTGAACCCCAAGTACTCTCTGGGCCTTTTTACTTCTGTCTTTTTTTTACTCGCTGTGGGCTTATGTTTTACAAGCTTAGATTTGGTTAAGTTTCCTGACCAAACAGCACATCGCAGATAAGTAGCTCAAGGACCATTGGACAGTTAAAAATCCATCAATTCTTTGCTTTAATAAATGGTGTAGTTTTAGGGAGCAGGTTTTGGGGTTTAGAGGGTAAATGGGACAATAGGGAACATGGTCGTGTCTCCGTCACTTGATGTATTGCGTATATGACAAATCTCACACTGTCAGCGTGGCCCTCTCTGTCACTGCTGTGATTATATCTAAATAAAGACACGAGAAACATTAATGCAAAAGTAACCCATGTCTGAATGACAGAAACCTGTCACTTTAACAGATTGATGAATGGGCTAGAGAGCCCCAGATATTTCTCTCAGGAGTCGTAGAGACCAAAACACTTAAAGGAAAGAGAATATTTGAATACTTTCACCAGGGTGGCCAGAAACATGACTCAATGAATATTAATGTTGTTCTGTATCTGCATGATGTGTAAATAAGCAATGGTTTGCTAAGTTGTTAGCCTTGGCAGCTTGAAGGTGTGTTTGTAGCTTGTTTCAGCTGCCCTCAAGCCACGAAAAATTAGTCGGTGTCAGGATTCTTGAAATATCTTTATAAAAGCAGTAAATGTTAAACATTATTTCAGCTTTTCAGAGATCTCTAAGTATTTAATTTTTAAGAAAACAGGCTGTTGGCTCTGTTGCTGAAATGTAAAGACAGCACATCAAAGGCAGTAAGTAGGGTAGAAGAAACCTGACAGTCTGTGCTGTCTTGGATTGCAGTGCTGGTTAGTGCTGGCCCACTGCTTGTTACCTAGAATAGGAAAAGCCTCTTAGTGTTTGTTACTGGGGCATTACATGCAGATACCTGCTCTCCTTCTGAGCAGGAAGTGGGGCAATAAGATGTCAGAGCTGTCTGGAAAGTTCCAGAAGAACTCTTGCTAGACCTGCTTCCTTTGTGATTAGGACCGTTTCCAAGTTTCCGAGTGTATTGTTTGTGTTTTTTTGCACTCTTATATTTCAGTGTGTTTTCTTTGCTTGTACTGCAGATGAGTGATAGACAGGTCCAGTGATAGTGCTGCTTCAATAATTGTGCAACAAATGAGAATCACAACAGGAATTGGTGGCAAAATGATTGTTTATAATCCCCACACATGCACACAGCCCTGCTTGTACCGATTCTAATCATGTTGCATCACAATGCTGCGCAGTGCAGAAGAGCAGACTTCTGTGAACTCCAAATATAATGTATCTGTGACAGGAGCCGAGCAAGTCAGGAATGAAGTCATATAGATAAAATTAATGCAGCTATTGTGTCTCTATCTGATGACTGTCAGGAAGCTTGAGCACATGCAGTGCAAGCAGCAGCGTTGGCTGTCTGTGAGGAGTTTGCATTTGTCTCTCTGTCTCTAAATCCTGGATTGACGCATGCTATCTTAATCTCCTTACTCAGAGACAATCATGACCCAGAGAGACAGAGAGGGAGAGAGAAGGATCCAAATACATGTTCTTTTTCCCCCTGGAATAATTTTTTTTCCCTTCCAGTTTGGTGCTGTAATTTTCTTAGAGGCAAACGTCTTTTTTTTCCCCTTTTTGATGTTCCTTCAGGATGAATGAGAGGTCATTAAATTCAAAATAATCATTGAATGGCAGTATGATGATTTGAAAATTGGTGTTACTCTCAAGTCTTACTTTTTCATTCAAGGCAATTTCTGATCCTTCATTAAAAGAAATGAATCAAGAGCACTCACCAGTCGTACTTTAGACACCAGAACGAGGCAAAACAAGCTGCTCAAAATGTGGGCAGGATGACAAGAATAAACTGTTTCAGAGGAATAATCCCAGAATATCCCCTACCAAGCTCCAAACCCACCATCATGAATCAGGTTTAAAATTTTGACCTTCCATTGAAATTCACTCAGTGTTGGGTTAGGTTTAGAGTTTAGGGTTTTTCCTAGTTTATGTCTTTTAACTGCTTTTTTCTTTTAACAAAACTTACATATATATTTAAATTTTTCAGATGATGCCTTATCCTGGTTCAAATCATACCTCTCTAATAGAAGTCAGTGTGTAACAGTCAATGGTGTCAAATCCCTCAATCTCTGCAGTTCTGTTGGAGTTCCTCAAGATTCAATACTGGGGCCTCTATTGTTCTCACTGTATATTAACGACTTTCCTGATATTGGTCCTGATTTCAATATTCAGATGTATGCAGATGATGCAGCAATCGTTACGCATGCATTAAACACAAAAGATATTGCATTGAAACTCACAAATGCCCTGAACAAGATACAGGACTGGCTTCAGAACAGCTGTCTCATAGTGAATACAAAAAATACTGTCTGCATGTTTTTTAGTAAGCAACCAATAGAATAGCCAAGACTTAGCGTTTACATTGGGGATGAGGAGCTGGAATTAGTGTCAAATTTTAAATGTCTTGGGGTCGTATTAGATTCCAGACTACTGTTTAATAACGTTAACACACTACACACTAACAATAACGCTATAAAATTCATGCAATTCAACAAGAACTCCAAAACAACTACTGTGTAGTTACATAATACTATTTAAAGTGGTCCTGAATGCTGCTGCTGTGTATCAGAATGTAGGCTAATGTTAGTAGCTGTTCAGGAAGTTCACTCTCTCACTAAATACATTGGTTTGACTTCAAATTCCTTTCATTCGTTGCATCATACTGTGTGAAAAATGTGTGAAACATGCTGTGCGAAATATGCAGTGTGAAACAGGAGTTGGTCAATATGTTTTCTTCAGGCCCCATACGATTCAGATTATTAGTAATTGAGGAGGCCGACAACCGATATGCATTTGCAGTAAAACTTAAAATCTAATAGTAGCTTCAAATTTAGAGTAACACAAACTCCAACACAAAACTTGGTTGAAATGCTGTCGTTTATTTGTGTTTAATTAAAAGAGAACTTTTCAGTCTTTTCAAAACTCGTAAGGTCTTTACCTTGTATGTGAAGTGCTATGAGATGACATATACTGTGAACTGTGGCTATATCGTGGTACTTAGTGAAAAATAGGCACTGTGTAGATAGATAGATAGATAGATAGATAGATAGATAGATAGATAGATAGATAGATAGATAGATAGATAGACATCCAGTAGCTCACACATATTACATTTAGGATAGAGAAATGGTCAAAGGAATAGAAATAAGATACCAGAAATGCTGGTATTTACAATAAGGTGCAAAATTGCTCTTATTTACATTAGAATAGAGTATTACGGTGTAACATAGCTAACCCAGTGCTGTGTAGAATGATCTGGCAACAACTCAGCATCATTCTGCTTTGGGGTGGAAAACGCTGGCATGTTTGCATTACTTTAAACAAATCACTCAACATAGTGACGGGAGAACTGTACATGCAGAGAGGCGAGCACTGTCATTAGAAAGGAGGATTCATCGACAAAAACAAGCTTTACTACATGATCCAAACCATCAGTAAAACCTGTAATTTTCCATGTGTAGATGCTCCCTGGAGGTTGTTGTTTCCTGCAGTAAAGTGCATTTTGAACATGTGAAAGTGAAAAAATTGGTAGACGGTCGTTTCCTTATGCTTTACAGCCAAAATGGTGACCATTGAAGAGTTGTCCAATGTTTCACATTCTGCTTTTTGACTGTTACACAACCCAGGCAATCCAGAGCAGCCAGGAGAAGGTTGGCTCCTCATAAAAAGACCTGAGCTCTGCTGAAAACATGAATTTTTTTTGCCAAACCCACCACCTGTTATCTATACAGCACATTTAAAACAACTATTTCTATTTCTTTCTACATATTCTCCATCCCTTTTGTCTTCTTCTTCTTTTTTTTTTTACGTGCAATGGTCTCCAAACTATTGACAATATGTTTGTTTGTTTTTTGTTTTTTTTACCAAGCAGTTCTATTTTGCTGCATCTTCATCATCACGGATCATGCATAAAATTAGACTGTTACTGATGTATGATTCATGCATGAGGGTGATTCATCACTAATTCACTTTAATAAAGATACTGGCATCACCATCAAAGCATGGCAGTGCAATATTAAGTATAATGTAAAAAAAAAAAAAAAAGCCCTAACCCTAACTCTGAAAACCACGGTATAACTTGCATCCTGCATGTTGCAACAATTGTCAGTGTGAACACACTCATGCACTCAAAAAGGCCTGCATATTTAACACCCATTCTATGGGTCAACTTGAAACCTGAAGAACTCAGCTTGAGACACTGTTTTCCACCTACTTATGGACCAAATTTTAGCTGCAGCTGATAAAATTGGCAGCAAATAAAAACAGCTAAAAATGGAAGTGTGCTTTTTCTACCTCTGTCTGACATTGAAGAACCATTGTTTCAGAAATTACCGTTAATTCTGACATGTACATTCGCTGCTGTTAATTATTGTCAACTGCAAATGTGTGTAAATAGGAGAATTGGAACTGTATGATTGTTGAACAGTCAGTTAAGTAAAACAGTTTCCATCTTAAACACAAGCAGACAACATTAATAATAATGGTAAAACCTATATTAACATACTGTATAACAGATTACATTTGATGTGGCACAGATTTGCTGCCTCTTTTGATCTATAATTGTGGGTCTGAAGGGTTGTGATGCAGCCTTAAACTCCACAGACGGAGACTCGTGCCAAAGTAAAGGTGGCGGTGCCAGCCTGGCCATATCTGCTCTGTGGTAGCATCAGGCAGAGGGCATGGAGCCAGTCTCCTTCAGACAGATGATGCAAAGCAGCTGATTAGACAGGGCTTGGAGAAAACTGGATTGGAGCACACACTGCATGCAAATGAACAGGCTGTTAATGACCAAGAGATAGAGCAGCAAAGAAATCATCGAAGTATACAGAATAACACATCAGAGGAAATGAAGAGCAGATGAGCTGCAGGAGGACTGCTGTAATCAGATGGAATTTCACTATTCCTCAGCTGCAGAAGGAGCCAATAGAAGGAAATATTTATAAGCAAAAATGAGAATTGTTTGCCCATGAACACCTGGGCTCGGAGCCAGCTGCTCATTGGTGGGCCGACAGGAAATTAGTCACAATTAGATTAGTGACCTGCTCCACAGACAACAATGAACTGGGTGTTTGGGAAGCAGGCTGTGTTTTTGTCCATTCTGATGCATGATTCTGTTCATTGGCAACGATTTTATGTGGCATTTGTCTGTATCTGCTGATCATAGAGTGTCCTGGATATGAGTAAATCTATTTCATTTTTGTTCTTTCCTCATTAAAAATCATTTACTTGCTTACACAAGACCAAAATGGTGGCATCTTTTCGAGAGGAGAAACTCACCAACAGGGTCTACTCTTATACTTTGATCTACTTTGAACTGCTGCAGCAGAAAGCCGTTTGGGTTTTGGTTGTCAAACTCATTTTGACGTTGGCAGGTAATGCAGCAGTACACATGACTGTGGTCAGAAAGGAGGAAAATATCATGCGACACAGACTGCTCTGTAACACAGCTGTGAGGGAGAGGAGATATTTTGGTGAAGATGTCGCTCCTGCTCATTTGCTGCATGGAGAGCTTCAGGGGACTGGGAGGTGGAGGCAGGCTGAATCTGTTGTCTGTACGTCCCTGGGGGTATTTCTGCAGGATTTGGTATTTTCTGCTGTAAATCTTAGACTCTCCGTGCCAGCACAGAGCAGCTACTAACCCGCTGTTGACTTGTGCAAACACTGCACAGATGAGGCACACAGGACGGGTCTGTGACAGTGTTTGAAACGTGACACATCTGTAATTACATTCTAAATAAAACAACTGAACCCTCACTTTCTGGTTTCCTGTGTTGTTAGATCCTTTTCCAGAGTGGGACATGTTGCAGGTTTAACCCTCTGAGTCAAAATGACACCAGAGCCACAATCTGTAAAGTTGGTAATCATATCCAAATCAAAGCTTCAAATTGTGACATTTCATCTAAATAAACTTGTTCTATAGCTTTCATATGCTAAAATTTCAGTGTGTGCCACTTGAAATTTCAACTGGTTGCATTTGTGTGAGTGAAAGACGATCATGAAGCTGTATTAGTGTCACTAACTGCAGGCAGCTACTGCGTAAACCACAGTGGTGAAAAGTAGAACTTGTATAACCTCAGTGGCTGTCAGTCTGTCTCTGCCTGGTGCGTCAAACAAGCTGTTTAGATGAGGTGTGTTAAAAAAGATGAAGTAGCTGATTATTTAAAAAGAGGAGGCAGACAGAGAGGCACGAAAGACACCTGATAAACAGAGAGCAGAATCGCTGAAGGAAAAAAGCAATTTATTCAATTACAATGGCTAACTCAGAAGTTGAATTAAATGAACTTTAATCACAATAATGATTTTATCTCCGCACCGTTACATCAACACCATCTACTGTGGTGTTTACGCTTAAAAATGCGGTTTTGTCATGAAAAGCGGAAAACAACGCACCTACATGCGCTACAAAAATCAGTTGGTTTCATTTTCAATACAATGCCCTAGTTCACTTTTTTATTTTTGATCTGACGACACCACAGCCACCAACAGCAGCTACCACGGCCTGCACTGTGAGGCGTTTAGGGAACATCGGTAAATTGTAACTTCTATTAATAAACAGATGTTCAGCAAGGGATGTGCTTTGCCTGCGACAAGCTGCGAGGTGCGACCACATAAGGAAGTTGGTCACACCGGTGCTACCAGTGAAAAAGTTAGTATGGAGCCCTGACATACAAAAAAAAAAAAAGAGTGCACTCCTGGGTGTAACTGTGAAACTGTTAGTGACTCAGCTGTAACCAACAGTCATGTGACCAAAATTCAGGGCTGAACTGAACTAGGCTGAGTGTGAGTGGATAAGAGACAAGTGCAGAAAAACATTCAAAATAAAAGTAGTGAACTATCTTACAGTATGTAGAGTCATGTTTTTGGTGATGGTAACACCTTTGGGCACTTTGAAACATTTTGTGCACATTGATTTCAGTTTTTGCTTTTTTAGGGGTAAAATGAATAATGACAGGTATTCAACTTTTGTTGTTTTTTTTTAATTTATGCCAATTTAGCTGTGTAATATTGCACCAAAGACATTTTTGAGTTTTCTCTGTATCTAGTCATGGTTATGCTGTTTTCATGGAGGTACAAGACTTTAGGGTGAAGTTAAAATGGGCTCACTGTGACAACAAATGTATCAGAAGTAAAAATGCCTCCAAACTTCTTGGGGTTCAGGGGGTTCAGATTCTGTGATAACGGTGATCATATTGCCATATTGTTTTACCTGTACTACTGTAGTTATTTCCACTTTGGTTTCAGGCTAGAATGTGTGTTATTAGTAGCCCCCACATGCAGATTTTGCACTCATTGAGAACTAAGTTAACCATAAAATTCTGCACAATGGAGCTTTTTAGCAGGGCAGTGGATGGTGCTAAAGTCCCAGTATTTCAACACAATCAGCTGCCAAGCTTTAAAGCTCAATGTTGAGAAAGTTAGGTTGAAACTACAAGATACTTAACTGCCTTTGTCCTGAAGGTAGGGATTCACAGTGCTGGATCTTTGCCAGTATCTGATATGCTGATATTTCCTAACAAATCTTGGCTGTTTGCTGATGCCAACACTTTCCACCTGCAGCCAACATTTAGTCTCTTCTATACTAGAATTAACATCATTTTGTTGACTCTTATAATAATTATCTGTCAGTCAGTGTTTATTTTAGGCCACTGCCCATATTTCACTTCATGTCCTTTGTCAGTTGCTACTGATGACGTGCTGACATCAGGAAGCTGAAGGCATCACAGATCTGCTCCTACTAGAACTGATGTGTGGTGTAAGGAAACTTTAAATCCTAGTTGTCTTTTCGTGCCTATAAATGAGAGATGGATAGCAGCAGCACCTGGGAAGCAGTCAGGAAGACACAGGCAACAAAATCCAAACTCAGGCCACGGAGCTGCTGGTAAGAATATACTGTACATGTACACACACTGTGTCGCTGAACAGAAAAGCACTGTTCACCCAAGCACAAGCTGACACACACACACATCAGCCTTCTGTAGTCGGTCCACCAACCCTTCATCTAGATATGAGAGCTCTGAACCCTGCGCTGTCAGTCACCGTGGAGCTACATTTTCACATAGTTCACCATTTCTGCGTCTTCTCTTTGATGCTAAAAATTGTATTGATGCTGGATCAGAGTCTGAGCTGTGTGAGGAGCGGACATGTACTAAGCAGGGTAAGAAAGAATGTGCTGTCCCTGTGTAAGTAGACCATTTTGCTTCTTGTTTCTTTGTCTCTTTGTCTCCTTGCACTGAATGCATGGACATGTCTGCCTGTGATGCGTAAATGCTTTGTGTCCCGGTATGTGACTGACATGTGACCTGCATGAGAGACAGTTACCTGATGTTTAATGTCTTCAGCTGTGAGAAGTACAGCAGCAGCGATGTGCCTGCAGCACTTCCAAGCTGACCTAATTATATTGACATTTTCTGTCAGTTCAATGGCTCCTCTATGGATCTTCCATTGATTTTAATGCACTGTTCAATGACTGTTAACATCTTTGAGGATGTAGTGGGTTTGTGGTGGAGCTGAGGGTTGGAATTGTGGAGGATGATGGGGTTTTTTTTCTCTGAGGATAATGCCATACAAGTTTCTAATGTATTTTCATCAGTGGGAGTCATTTGTGCTTAGGTGGCATATTTCTCTCAATGGTTGCCATGGAAACATTTCCCCATTTGTTGAGGGAGTGTGCAGCGGGAACGGTATCTTTAGAGACAGGACAGTATAAAGTCTGCTACAATGGAGCTTTGCTGCTCGTGGGAAGCCCGAGAGGAGTGGATGGAACACAGAAGGAATCTTAAATGAAGAAACATGAATGAATGTTTTCTTTCAGATCACAGAAACTGTGACTGTAGAAAACATTTCTACCCCGGTGCATTATGTGATTTGTCACTGTCGCCCCTTTTCTGTTTACATAAGATGGCACTTTACACCTCGAAATAATACTAGTAAAGGGCCAGATTCATGTTTGTACCACACATGTCTGATTTTATTGTAGTTTTGTTCATCGTTCCTATTGATCACGTTGACATTTACTCTCCTAAACTGATCCCTTAGATCTGTGGATCCAATCAGTAGACTTACTGTGGAGATACTGTGAGTAACCACCTGCCAGCTATCCAGACAGGTTATGAATAAAAAGTTCAGTTTAACCATATTAACTCAGCCACTTCATTCCCCAAATTAACACAATGCGTCTTTGTAGTTCCAGTTTAGGTGCAGTTACTTTGATTTTTACTCAGTTTCAATTAAGTGGCTTGAATGGGGATTTGTTTCCATTCAGACTAGTTCTCTAAAAAACTTGTAATGTGGAGTCAAACTTCGTGTCCTGTTTGTGCAACAAACAGTCCAGGATGCCTCCCAGTGAGAGCTGCATTTGCACTGAGTGCATTTTCAAACTGAAAATCAGAGTGACTACAGTATAATTTTGCTTTGGAAGAGAGCCTTTTTATTATCTTCAACCACATAAGTGAAGAAAATAGACAATAGAAAGGATGTTAAAACTGGTAAGTTTAATAAACAACTTTAGAAGAAAGTTTGACCAGCTGTTTTTTCCTGTGCTCACAAAGTAATTGTTCTCTGACTTTGTTAAACTGCCTCTCTGGTCGTTGATTAAACCCATAAAACATATCTGTGTATCAAGTTACATATTTTAAATTGTTAGAATTTTTGTTTTTCCTTGAAAATGATCCCTTCCTTCCCTTAAATGGCTGAGATGTAATTCTACACTGCTGCTGCCTCCAGAATGTACAGATCTATGAAGGCTGTCTCCAAACGCCCCTCCACACTCACTGCAGCTGAAGCACACCAGCTCACCTCCAACTCCACTCAAACACTGTAAAACTACTGTATGCTGCACAATGACAGGTTGTTGTGTTGGAGGAATTCAGTCATACATTTTTAAATAAACAAAGAATAATGATACAGGAAGGAAGTTAGCGAGGTAAGAAGCTCTGTAGTTTACTGTGGAGGTTTCAGTTTCTTACAGCCTGTTCTTAAGTGGATGTAGGTTTGTTTTGGAATGAACAGAATTCTGACACAACAAGGCAACATTCCTGCTTTATGTCTGTGTAGATTTTCAGTCATCCAGGTCATGGTAGTCCCAAAAAACTGGACTTCTCGTTCCCCATACGACTTCTGTAGTTCAAACTGAAGAAACTTTTTCAACAGTTTCAAGAACCAAGAAGCTGATTTATACTGAAGCTCTTAGGATTCATGATTTATTTTTAAACGTGTTTCTGTTTTACACAAGAAAAGACTATTCATGATATTAACTAACTGATTGGGTTTATGGACATCACTTTGCAGCGTACAGCCACTTTTCTGAGCTTTCTGCTGGGCAGCGGTCAGGATTGTTTCTCATACAGTGGATAAGGCAGTGCCAGATGGCAGCTGTGTCGGACCAAGACTGGACTGAATGAAGTGGAACCTGAAGGTCCCTCAAGGGTTTTACAGCAAAGATTTTTCAGATCAGCTGTTGATTAACTTTCTTTGGTCTGAAGTTTCTGAGGGAAGAGTTTATCATTCAGGCTCTTCCAAGAAATGCTGGGCTTTGAAACTATTTGCGTTTAGGCACGTTTTATTACCCCTAGTAACCTTGAATCAGAGGTGAACGTCACTTCAGTTCTCTCCAAATGATTTCTGTGTGATTCCTCTCTGCTCACTTTGTTGATATCGTGTCTTATGTTCACACCAACAACAGCTGGATAAAAACTTGAATGAGAACATCAGTAAACAACAATCTGTCATGCAAAGACTTTTCAAGCTTAAAGAGCTGCTCAGTACTGCATCCATGAAACCCCAAATCCACACAGTACCTCTGCGAAAGTGAATATCCACAGTTTTCCTCAAAATCACCCAATAATAAATAAGTTAGAAAACATTTGAATAAACTGTTTAAAGTACAGTTCAATGTGGACGTGAGCTGTATCTCAATGTTTCTTTATGTCCAGAGTTCAGTTTGTCCTCTGGGGAATTGCAACGCTCCAGGCCGGCCAGCTGGCTCCTGGTGACTCGATGGCTCTGATTATTTCAGTTTAGGGATGGAGTCCATCTCCCCAATCAGACGCTCCTTTCCTAATGTACTCCCCTGGCGCGTGTCGAAAGAGCTGTGTAAACGCTTTTGAGCGGTATAGGAGTCACCTTCAGGTAGCACGCGAGAGAACGTGGCTTCACTTGTTCACATCATCCTTGCCCTCCACCTTCCTCTGCCCACCCTCTAATCCACGTAATCACGTTAATGGGCCAGGATGGCTCTCCAACAGGCTGACAGAGCCGGCAGAGCGGGGAGGGGGCAGGTGAGGAGGATCAATGAAGAAGAAGGGAGTTTGAATGAACAGGTGAACCAGAAAATTCACTAAGAGGAGCTGTATAGGAAAGTTTTAATGCTGGGAAGAGAGAAACTGTTGCGTAGGTCGGGAGCTCTTGGTATTATCAGGACATAGTTTCTGATACCACAAAACTTACCAGAGGGTTTGAAGTGTGTTCTCTCTCCTTCTAGCCATAGTTGAGTTGTTTGCATTGAGGTTC
>NW_007578199.1:406223-423168 GCF_000690725.1 Stegastes partitus | reverse complement strand
TCCATCTTTTATACAGTCTATGGCTCCAACATAAAAAAGAAGCATCACATGTTTGACATTCAAAAAGCTGGAACCAAATGATATTTACAGGTTTATTTTTTTCTAAACCACTTTGTTATTTGACTAATTGTTTAAACTCCATAGTGTGCCCTGATGATGATGAGATAAAATGGGAAAAACCTGGTTTAGTCATTTTGCTATTTTTAACTACACATGCAGGGAAAAACTTGTTTTCAGTTACACAACAAGAAAAACTAAAAATCTGAAACAGTCTCGATCCATATTTTTTGTGCAACAGACCACAGACATCAGTACGGCCCACACCATCATTTAAAATATGAATAGAAAAAAAATTCCCACACTAAAGTAAGACATGACTTTACGAGTTACAACCGTGGCAATAATTCATGTAATTTCCTAGTTTTTGCTTCCCTCTCCCAGGCATATCTAAGTCACCTGCAGTAGCTCAGCATTGTTTAATAATTCAGCGGGGGCGTTTTGTAATGTTGGCTGGGTGACATTGGCTTGCAGGAGAGGCGGGTGCTGTGCGAACAGATGTCTACACCAGGCATGGGTAAACAAAAACCTGGGCATAATTGTGCCTCGGGGAGATTTACTTCCTCCTCCTCTCTGATTCCCTCCTCATCATGTTCAATTCCCTGTCTGGACATTATCTCCACCTCTTTTCTACACTGTATTCTCTAATTACCAGCACTATCCCATCTTGTTAATACATCGTGTCCCAGTCCTTTTTTTTTTTGTCGCGTTATTTGAGGCCTTATCTGCCTCCAAGGTTAATGTAGTTTTTCTCTCCTATTTTAAAGACTTGTTTCAGTTTATCTTTCTGAGATATCGTCCTTTTTCTACTTTGCTTTTATTCCTGACTCTTCCTTTTATTCCTTTTTTTTTTTCTTCTGTTACTTTGCAATTGATCCAATCTGAATTCTGTTTGTAATATTTTGCCAGTGCTTTTTGAATATATTACAAGAGGATTTGTGAAAAAAGGGCAACAATAAAACATCATAAAAGACAATATAAAACATGAATACATTTCTCACTATATTACATAAATCCTAGACCAGTTTTAGCACTTGGATGCCACCAGTACTGCGTGTTTCTCTTTCTCTAACACCTTTTTCCTTGTGCTGTGTGTGATATTTGCAGCTCTCTCTAAGACATCTTTGAATCCCTTCAATTGAAGTGAATTTTGACTTTAAAGGGGTTTCGTCCAGTTCAGTTCTATAAACATGGTGTCATAGTGTCGTCACATCAATGTTTTTGCCAAACTAAGGATGTCTGTGTTTGTATGTGATGGACTGCCATGAAGCTTTGTGGACAGATGTTTAGATTCCCTAAAAGATAACCGCTTTTGACTTTGGTGCTCTTCTATAAAGGCTAGTTACTTCACAGATCCCCTGGCTTCTCACCTAGTGCTATCAACAGGTCAAAATATAATGAATTCAGTGTGCTGGTTTATGGCTTACATTGTTTCGTCATAGCTAGAAGAGTTCAAATCTTAGTCTTGTTTGTATGTTCTCCCTGTGCTTGTATGGGTTCTCACAATCTAAAGTGTGCTTGGTTGTGTGTGTGTGTGTGTGTGTCCCGACAGATACAGTCGACACACAGAAACTCCTGAATAGAAATCTATGGGAAAATTCGGCAACACCAGAGATGTTTCAGAGGTTATATGACACTTCTCCCATACTTCCTTCCAAAGAGCCAATCATCACAAGTTTGGTGCTGTGAAACTCATGAATAGTAAAACTTCAACCTGTGGAGGGGGGGAAAAAAAAAACCTCAAAAAACACTTCATCTTATTTTGGGACAAGGTCACCAAACTTTTTAGGCATTTTTAAAAAAAAAATCAGTTTTGACTGGTGATTCTATACATGCAGTTTTTATGTGCCAGTGACCAGTGAAATTGCAGTTCTTCCTCTCTCCACATTCATTTAGATACAAGTCTGGTCTTGTTAAACTGGCCTCAGGATGACTGCGCTGACACACTGATGAAAACGTGCTCATTCAAAGATTTTTGTGAAAATCTCACACAAGATCATTTAACCAACAAATCTATTGAAATTAGATTCAGTCCTTGTCATTCTGTTATTAGCACTAATTACATCTAGTTTTAGAATTATTTTTACAGTTTTAAACTTGAGCTTAATAGTTTCATCTGTTAAATAAAAAGGAAATATTTGTGAGATTACAATAAAGAACATTCTTCTTTAATTTTGTTGATGTCGTTTTCATGTATTTAAAAAATACAGGGGGGAAAAAACCAAGACATAGTGTAGAATAACAGATTTATTTTGACAGTCTCACAGAGCTACAGCCAGCGCCCACTGTGCAGACGTTACTGTACCCAGCTAGCAGCGGATGTACCAAGTGTTCATGTGTGTTTCCTTCTGACTGAACTCATGAACTCAAGAAGCTCCTCCTCTGCTGCTTATTTTCTTCCTCCTTCTCCTCTTGTCTCTATGTGTTAATGAAGTAGTATAGGTTGAAATGTTTTACTCAGATTGAACCATCTAACCTTGTGTCCTTGTGCCACCGTGCTATTTGCAAACATAGCTGCTCTTGTTATCTCCATTCATTCACCGTATAGCCTCACTCTGATCTTTCTGGATACGTTTTTCTCTCAGTCACCTCCTTCACATCCTCAGCGCTCCCCTTCCTTCAACCCTCCCTCAGTATTCCCTCCTAATTTCATAATTCAAGCTATTAAAGCAGAGTCTTTTGAAGTTGACGATAGGTCCATCACACAACAATTGGCCTATAGCAATGACACGCTGCATAATCCATCATCGTCAGTGTCCCACTAGTGTCAGGCAGCGCAGTGTGCACTCACTTGGAATAACACAGAGTGGGAGCAGGTGACGGGGAGCCAGAGGGAAATTGTTCTCTAGCATGAGGTTTGAACAGTGAACACAGTCTGAACTAACATTCATTCAGTGTGCTCTCATTAGCTTCTTTAGTGAACAGAAAAGAGCTACGTTGTCTCGGATAAAACAAAGTGCATTTTAAAGTCTTTAAGACTGATCTCAGGAGCCACCACAGAGCTGAGACAAAGTTCCATTTTTGAGAAAACACACATCAGCTAAAGTGGTGTGGCAGCCATGTCCGCTGTTACATTTTCTTGGATAATGTGAATGTTCTCTGGGTTGTGTTCAGTAGCAGCAGTTTTTCCAGTTAACAAAGCTGTGTGTCGTTCGTAGGCAGGACAGGTTGGGGTGGGCAGGGTTCACTGTGAACAGCCAGCACAGTGAAACTGTGAGTGGCTCATTAAATCACGGTTGGTTCCTTGTTGTTGCAAAGCCTCCAAAGATCCTGCTTCATAAGGAGGATGCTTTTATTTAGGTCAGGAAAAAAGCTGTGGTTTTGGCTTCTGCGTTCAACTAAACTCCACTTGTCTCATTAATCATGTCACCGTTCAATTCCTCAAAACAATCTTTCCATAAACTTTAGCCTTAGGGCTTAAAGTTGTCCAAATAGAACCATAAAATCATTAATCAGGCCGTTGTTGCCGGGAGCAATAGATAGAGCAGGAAAAAACAAATGGAAATCCTCGACAGTAAACAGTGTCATACCATCAGAATGACCACTGGCTCAGCTACAGCATAGAAGAATGCAGTCAGATCTCCAGCAGCTAAAACCTTCTTGGTGCATCTTGTTGTTATTCTACACTGTGAACCAAAATAATGCATGTTTAAAACATCACCATGAAGCTTGGTGACACGGTTAAAAAATGTCTCATAATGAAACATTTCATTTTAGTTGATATCGATAATCATTCATTTTTAATGATTTACTTTAAAAACAATAAAGATCAGCAGAGGAAAATAGCAAAAAGCCACGTCAGGAATATTTGAATCTTTTTATGTACTGTCAGTGGTCTGAACAGTCAGGTAGCTTGCTGTAGGTTCTAGATGTGAGCAGGGCTTAGTCATGTGTGTTCCCCTCAGTAGCTCTGAAGACTTCACAGTGTTTTAATTGCGGTAAAGGTGTGATTTTTCATACAAACTACAGCTTAGGGTTTATAAGGCTGACCCATGAAATCAAACCATACAATTAGTTGTTTGTTCCTCAGCTTTCAATGAGATAACGAGCAAAACAGTAAACCCAAATGGCCCAAACAAACACATGTTGCAACAAACCTGAGATGCACAGAAACATGTCTTGAATGAATGTAACGGAAACACGTTACTATGAGTGGGGCTAAAATTGCAAAATGTGAGTAAATTTAAGATATAGCATAAAACATTTAAGTTCCATCTCACTGATGTTGACAGAATACCAAAAGCATTCTGTGTGCAAACCATTTGAGAACAGATTTGAGATTAACTTTTACACTCCTAAGACTCACAATCATTGTGCTGTTAAAACGCACCAAACTGAGCTGACAGTCGACTACAAGAGAGCTGATTTGTGACTTTGGGATGCAAGTGTGTATCTTGAGTGCCAGATTGACGCGGGGGGCTGTGCCACCTCCTGGCTATGACACAGAGGGCATTAATTACCATGTCTTTGAGGGGACAATCTAATCTCAGGGACACATGGCACATAAACCTGAGCGTCCCAGGAGGGGGACTGCTGCAACACTTCCTGACAATTAAAGGCACAAGCTTTCTGGAGAAAGGAACAGTAAATGAGAACACATGTCCATGAGACGCATCAGAATCTCAACGGTGTAGTGTTTAGGGGTCGACGGGTGTGTTTTTGTCAGAGCCGGTACCGATTGTTAGTAATCAAAGACACCAATAAGTGATATTTGGAGTCGATATGCATTTTTGGTGAAGATGAAAATCCTGGTGTCAAGTCCAACACAAAACTTGGTTGAAATGCCTGAGTGTGTTTATGTTTTACATGTTTAAATAAAAGAGAACTTTGCACGATATGTCCTTCATTGTTGATTGGCTGTTACTCGTGATGTGTAACTAATCGGATGGTGCCCTGGGCAGGATGGGGCTCAATAACACAGAGAGGGGAGGGCAGACAAAGAGAGGCAGCTGCATCCTTGATAGAGTGCTGCATTTTTAAATTTCATTATTTTGTTGGGAATTTAATGAAATACTTAACTATACTGATAGTTGGAAAAAGCTGGATACTGGATCTGATCATCTGTGGACCTCTGAAGGTGTTCAGTCAGTCTGAGTTTTCTTGGAATCTGGATGGACTTATAAAATCTTTTTGCAGACTTGATTAATTGCAACAAACTAGTTTTGTCTCTGTGCTGCATTCACAGACCTCTTTGACCTTAATAAAGCCTCTGAACAGCAACAAGCAGTTTCTGGGAGCCTTTTGCCCACCGTGAACTCCTTTTGCACTTCTATGGAAACAGCATGACCATGACTTTCAAGGAATAATAACTCAATAATAACATAATAATAGTTATAATGGCACAAGTCATAAAAACAAAAAAGATTATTTATCTGAAAAATAAGAAAACAAAATTGAATGTAACATTTTCCCCCGTGCCCACAGGTGTTCCAATACTGGGAGAGAATGGAGGCCTCACAAACTTAGATGTTAAATTCTTTACATTTTTGCGACCTCAACAAACTTTCATTTTTCTACTCTGCACATCAACAAAGATGCTTCACCATGATGAGTGCATCTGCAGCTGCTGTCTACTGTTTATGAGCCATACTGCATTAATTTTATTGGTCCAGTGTGTTTTAGTCTGCTCTTCTGTGTAACACAAACTATGTATATTAACTGTCAGAGTTTTTATCACATGATTATAATCGATGATGTTTTTTTTTTTGGTTTTTTTTAAAATATGAAGGTATTGATGAAATATCAAAATTTTAAGCATTGGTTTGGTGAATTTTCTCAACAGAATGGTACAATTTCATAAGATGTTTAAAAATATTGTTAAGGCAGCCAGAAAGGTACAAGCTGAACTTAGTTAAAGCTGAACTGGCACAGGTAGATCATTTAAAAAAGAAAAAAAACAGCTTTATCTGTGAGTTTAAAGGGGCGCTTCACCAAGTTTACTTTTTTCTTTTTACACTTAGTCTGTGAAAGCATTTGTATAATGTCTTGTAGGTTTTTGTCAGGAGCGTTGTCAAGTTTGAGAAAAGGATTCCTACTGCATCTCCTGAGTATTCTTAGCTTTGGCGTGAAGAAACTGAATTTTAAAATAAAACCTGTGTTACAAACTGGAGGAGTCGAGTGTGAAACATGTGGGTGTTTATCAGGCAGAGAGGAGCTGAAGGAGAAGCAGAATGCAGGGTTTCTACAGCATTACATACAAGGAACCATATTTCAGTCTGTGTTACATCGATTTGGACAGTTCACACTTTCCCCAACTTTATGGAAATCCATCCATCCATCCATCCATCCATCCATCCATCCATCTATCCATCCATTATCTATACCCCGCTTAATCCTCGCTGGGGTCATGGGGGGGCTGTAGCCTATTAGAGACAGACAACCAAGCACACTCACATTCACATCTATAGACAATTTAGAATCACCAATTAACTTCAACATGTTTTTGGACTGTGGGAGGAAGCCAGAGAAACTGGAGAGAACCCACACTGCACAGGGAGAACATGCAAACTCCACGTAGAAAGATCCTGGGTGTCTTAACTGGGACTAGCTGTGAGGAGACAGTGCTGACCACCAAGCCACTGTGCAGCCCAACTTTATGGAAAGGCACTATTAAATTACTGAAGCACTCTTTAGAAATATTTGCCACTTGAGGTCGGTGTTCATTTTATTTTCAGAATTTGAATCTCAGAGTTGATTTCAATAAATGTATGTTCTCTTATAGTTAAAAAGGATATACCTCACATTTATGGCTATGCTCTGCAATAGACTGGTGACCTGTCCAGGGTGTCCCCTGCCTTCGCCCTAAGTCAGCTGGGATAGATTCCCCCCCCCCACGACCCTAGTGAGGATTAAACAGTGTATAGATAATGGATGGATGGATTTTTGGCTATTTTAATTTACACCTAATTACATACTGAGGTAGTTTAAAAAATGTGTTGTAAACATTTTTAACTTAAACAAAAATAATCTTAGCTTTAAGACTCTGAATATTTTAAAATCACCCTCATTTCACTGATGTGTGGTCCCAACCATACCGATGTCTTTGAGTCTAATGCGTCTTCAAGTGACTAAGTATACTGACTGAGGCTATTCATAGCTCTTTGCATGCACCTCTTCCTGACTGATGCAAGACATTGATGAGACTAATTGTTGTTACCTCTGTCTCCTGCAGGGAGAGCGTCAGGACAGTGACGTTGTTGAGGAGAGAAACGCCCAGGTGCAGCTGGAGAAGGCCAAGGTACTTTCGCACGGTTGCATCACTGCATCACCCGACTCGACCCACCGCCGCTCCTCGCAGACTCGTTGTTCAAAGATCCTGCGCTCAAGGACATGATTACATCACAGACAGGAAACACAGACATCAGGACATCAGATTAGCAGAGCAATATTCTACCATTAAAATGAGTCACTGCGGTCTTCGTCCTAGTCATCCCTTCACGTGCTCTGTTTCTGGAGAAGGATAATAATGAAGGATATTGATTATTGCCGATTCAGTTCAAATACATTCTGACACCTTCAAGCTCAGTGCAGTATAGCAATAAAATATGAATTCATACGAGGACACTCATGTGTCAGTCATTTAGAATTATCTAAAATTATTATTATGTGCTGCAGAAAATGTTTTCTGTCTTCATTCTATGCCATATTATATTGTTTAGTTATATGTGCTGTTTCACTTGGGACCACAAAATTACTTACTGAGTACCTTTTAGAAAAAAGTCCCAATTCTGCCCAAATTTAAAAACAATTTGAAACTAAATAAAGTCAAACTTTTGTAACCTGTTAAACTAAACTCACTGCCAATACTGTGGCTTATGTACATACAAAAGGTGTAATAACTGTTTTTTTTTCAGAGGGCGCAATGATAATGAAGGTCATTACACAAATTCATTAAAAAAATGTCTGACTTGATATGAAACGTCCCCTATCTTTGCCGATGTTTTAAGCAGCCCTTGCTGATACATGTCCTGGTGAATATTGAATTATATCCCTCCCCACAGATTTAATGTGCTCCCACTGGTGCTCCATAATTAAGACGGCAAACATACTCGGCCTGTCCCCTGCTGACCCTGCAGCCTCTCCCACAGCCTCATCTTTCCAAAGTGGAGTAATTAGCAGCTTGATCGGCATGCCGCTGACATTTGACTCTGATAGGATTACAGCACCAACAGGCGTTCAATCAGGAGGAAGCACACAGTGGCTGAAGTGCAGCAAACAGGAAGATGCAGTGGGCTTTTCTCCACAGCAGACATGTTCATTTGTTACAGTGGGAAAAGAACAGGTGTTGCTAATGCTATTAACAGCAGCTCTGTTGTCCTGGTAATCCATGACAGTGAAACTGAAGCAGATAAATGCAATTCAGCAATCATTAATTTCATTATTTACACTTGTACTTTGTCTACTGTGACATATCTGTGAAACAGACTAATGCAGATTTCCATGTGTGCTGCAAATTTTTTACAATAGTTTAACATTACTCTGCAATCATCACATCTTCAGCTCATGTACTTTAGATTTGCTGTGATGTAACATTTGTCAAAGTCTTCATTTTAACCTGCATTAGGTTGCATGTTCACATCGTACCAGCAAAGCTCTCCAGTGTCGCTGACACAATGTCCAGTTTCATTACACAACACAATTTAAAATGGAGCAACGAACGTATAGGCAAATGTAAGATTTCCTATGTTACATTTAAAAATATAGATTTTTACATTTTCTTTTGAAAATGTTATGATGAAAAATGTATGATTTATGCACATACAGTGCATGAGTTCTTATTTTCTGGGCAATGTCAGACCCCCAGTAAATCTGGAACAAGACCAGCTCTCTGTTTCTAGAGTTCTGGGGTTCTATATCTTAAAGGGTCTCACCTGGATAGGGTCTCTAAGAGCAGCTTAGGCTGACGTTGAGGAAACTCCCCTACCTTCTGACTGTCTTCATCCAAACGTCAGCCCCACTTCCTCTGATAGCTGACCCTGCGGGGCAGCCCTTCTAGCTTAGTTTCCTCAACAGACATGTCTGCTAACAGCAGCTTTCCTCTAAATGAGACTGGGCTCCTGGTAAGTTGCAAGGAAGTGTTAAGAGGTTAGCATAAAAACCCCAGGGATGAATTTATTCTGAAATAAATTCTTATTGGACACTGTTGCCCATAAAGTTGGAATAAAATATTTTTTTTACCTCTTCTCATGGAATGATTGTGACAATGCGATTTATTCTTGATAGATAAAGAGTATCACATTTTATTGATATCACAATAAACATACAATACATATCACATTAAAAATTAAACCACAATGAACTTTTGCAAACTGTGCATTCAGGCTTAAACTAAATTGGGGATATTGAACAATGGGATTAATGTTTTTTTTCTATTTAACAGGAAACACATGCTCTAGAGGATTTCATGCATTACAATGTCCAATTCCTCTTTCAATTGTCGCTAATATTGAGTATGACCACCCCTGACATGGATCAATATGTTCAGACGTGGTGGCATACTGTCCACCAGCTTGTTGATGGTGTCAATGGGCAGGACGTCCCACTCTTCAGTCAGATCCTGAAGTCAGAATTGTTTTCACTTGGTAACTGGGACGCAGTCTGTGATCATTGAACTGGTCAAAAGTGATTGTTGTTGTGTATAAATGGAAATAAAAAGAAGACTATGTCTGAAAACAAGAATTATTCCAACTTTATGGGCAATATAGTATTGCTACAGTACACTATTACATATATATTTGGATGACTGCTGCACACTGAACTACTATATATTTTTCCACATTTCTAAACACTGCTATTGAAACAGAGACCTAAGAAAAACTACGCAGACACATAGCCATGCTTTTAGGTATATAATATTTTATTGCACAGTAACTGCATATCTAAATGCTTTTCTAAGATGTAATATTATTTCTATTTTTATAATCATATGTAAAGGTGAATTTCCCTTTTTGCGCAGTCTTACGGCATGTTATTGTGTATTATGCTCCTTGGCATTTGCAGCCTGATGACTGTGATCTGTACTGATCTCATGTTGGTGTCACAAGATTTCACCATTTCTCTAACCCTGCCCTGTGTCCCCAGTACAAGCCTGTGGCATTCGCTGTACGTTGCAACTTCTCTTACACGCCAGCAGACGACGACAACGTCCCTGTGCCGGGCCAGGCCGTCACCTTCGAGGCCAGAGACTTCTTACACGTCAAAGAGGTTTGAAACAAACGCACACACACATCCTGCACATGCACATGCGAGAGGAGTTATTACAAGGAACTGACTGCAGAGGTTAAACTACAGAGGCAGCTCAGGGTGCCACGAAAAAAATGAAAGATGACGACGAAGTGATTCAAAAAGTCTTGTTTTTTCTCATTTCACACATATGCCCAGAGTCTACTTCCCCCGATATTTAAAAGTTTTTCAACATGGCCCTGCTTAGCTGATANCATGTTATTGTGTATTATGCTCCTTGGCATTTGCAGCCTGATGACTGTGATCTGTACTGATCTCATGTTGGTGTCACAAGATTTCACCATTTCTCTAACCCTGCCCTGTGTCCCCAGTACAAGCCTGTGGCATTCGCTGTACGTTGCAACTTCTCTTACACGCCAGCAGACGACGACAACGTCCCTGTGCCGGGCCAGGCCGTCACCTTCGAGGCCAGAGACTTCTTACACGTCAAAGAGGTTTGAAACAAACGCACACACACATCCTGCACATGCACATGCGAGAGGAGTTATTACAAGGAACTGACTGCAGAGGTTAAACTACAGAGGCAGCTCAGGGTGCCACGAAAAAAATGAAAGATGACGACGAAGTGATTCAAAAAGTCTTGTTTTTTCTCATTTCACACATATGCCCAGAGTCTACTTCCCCCGATATTTAAAAGTTTTTCAACATGGCCCTGCTTAGCTGATAAGGCCTGACAATGCTTAACAGAGAGATTAAAGCCAATAATGCAGTTGCAGAATTGAATCATATATGATCCGATTGATAGATGTGAGCCACATTGGTGAATCAAGTCATACATTCACACTCCTTCTATTTTCTTATTTTTTGATCTCCAGAAGTTTAACAATGACTGGTGGATCGGCCGGCCGGTGAAGGAGGATGGTGTGGTGGGCTTCATCCCCAGTCCAGTCAATCTGGAAACCATTCTCATCAGAAGAGAAGTCCAGGCGAGGAAAGCTGCCAAGGCCTTAGCCAAGTACGTACACGGTGCTTCTCTTTGAATCCAAATGTTCATTTTTTTAAGTGACCAAAAGTAAATACGAATCAAGCCAGAGATTAATCAAACTATATTTTGACAAAAAAAGGTGGGAAAGAGTCAAATTTATAATTTATAATAATATTTAATCTGTGGTAAAGATGAGCCACAACTGACCCATCTGAAGACAACCAATCATCATTATGTCTTTCCTTGTTTTATTTAATCATCGGCACAACCATGTAAGAAACATACAGCTAGCACTGCCTCTCCTTTTAATCCAACACAGGCTGTTTTACAAGTTAAAAAGCAGAATATTGTCAACAGTTAGTTGTGTAAAGGCTAAAATTTCAGTTTTGGATCTAATTTGGTTCTGTGCTGAAGTTGGTGTTCAGCAGAAGGTTGTTTGTGACAGAAAAACCTGAAGTCTATCTGTGGTGATCAGCCACTTTAGTGTCAGTGTTTCTCAGCTCAACGTTTATGCATATCATATGGTTTATAGACACTATCACTGTCTGGTTGCATACAGTGCACCTTTTCTGCGGTCACAGAATATTTCTTTTTTTTTTGCTTTAATACAAAAAACAAGATAAAACACACTACACACCTAAAGACATACGCATAGATGTCGCTTTCAAAAGAAACAATAATCAATTCTTTAATTAAATTGTTTAAGCAGCAAAAGTAGCAAAATATAGCCATCTCATAAAATTCCTGTATTTTTACTGTAATTAAAATACATTTTCATTCAAACATTTTCTTTTTTTGCAGTGTTTGCTAAAAAAAATAATTCAAGCTGTTTGCTAACCAGCTTCTTTTTCTCATGTCAGCAGATTAGGCTTATCAAAATGTTACACCTTCTTCTCTTTATTCCAGGATGTGAGCATTAATTGGCCTGCTACACAAAACTCTAGAATTTCTGTCTTCATAGCAAATGAAAATTATAAATGAGATCAAAATTAAAGGTTTTGTCATTTATAACTTCAGCTACTTGCAAATGTTGAATTCACATACACAGAGTGAAATACAAGAACGCAGAAATTGTATTTTGTTTGTCTGAGAGACTAGCAACCTTTAGTCCTACCTGGCCTTAGATTGGTTGTTTTTGTCAGTTCGTTTGTTGTCATTTAACTACATTCTCATTTATTTGGAAATTCACTCCATTTAAATTGAATATCACAGGAAATGATCAAAAAAACAAAACAAAAGAAGATCCCTCTATTGAGTGAAGTCAGATGAGATTAATGTTTGTATCTGAACATCCCAAACCATAAATTTTGTCCTTACAACATGTTCAGCATACATACTTAGAACAAAGTTGTGAATTACCACAAACCAACTGTCACACAGTAAGACAGGGGCTTTTTTTTTAAAAACAGGGAGGTAGGGACAATCAACAGCACAACGGCATGATTTTAGCTTTGAGTGATTTTTAAATACGTGCTCCGAGACTTCTGACAGCTGTCGGTTTCTCTTCATTCTAGTCTGGTTTAAAATCAACTTTCAGAGAGGTGAAACTTGCGTAAGATAAAATTCAAAACTGCTGTGGGAATGTTTTTCTTTTGCTCAGTCAATAGGATGTTTTTGCTCTAATCAGCCTGGCAGGCAGACGATCCCCGACACACTAACAGCTTTTAACTTGACCCAGTTAGTTTGACAGAAACGCATCGAGGGGATCTTGGAAATTTGACTTTGGTGGCAACTGTGTGTGTTGAATCACTTCAAGGGATTTACCCTCTGAGCTTTATATAGCCGTGTCTTATATAAGTAGATACAGTATACAGTCTCCAAGCACAAAATCTCTTCTTGCTTAGACACATGGTGATCTATTTTTATCACGCCTGGAGCACTAAAATTTAGAGTGTAATGAAATCCCTGTTTATCAGAGGGCGAGATGAGATGTGTGAGCTAATTCAGAACTTTTCTCCCATTTCAGCAAAGCAGCATCTCAAGCAGCTCAAGATCTGAACTCAAAGAAATATACTCCTCCATCACAAGGTCAGTGCATGTTTTCAAATTGTTTTTCTTTTCTGATTTATGAAGACTGATGAATTAACACTAGCTGTTTCTCTTGTCCTCCACATGAACAGCCACTCAGCAGGTGAAAAAGAAGCCGGTAAGTGTTTCAACCTCTTTATAAAGAACAGTCATCCTCAGAAACACAAAGGATTTTCAATGGAACAACACTCATGATCTCACCTGTTTATTTTTGCACTGCAGAATTTGGTTATTGTTGTATTTGTATGTGGTAATAAGCCCTCTAGTGAATTGCATTTGTTGAAAAGCATTTGAGAAAACTACAAAGCACTGATACATGTTGGACAGATGCAGAGACTGCTGGATTTCCCATTTGGTCTGAATGTGTTGAACACAGGCCACTGAACCGAAACAAGTGCTGTCAACCTTCTCTGCACCTGGATTTAGTACGACATAGCGAACCAGAGTTCTTGTAATTATAATGGTTTTACATTTGGTAGAATAGAAAAATATTTTGACTTTAAACTTGACAGACTGTCGGCTTCCACGGAAAGATGACTTAAAGCATCTCATAGACTTCCTTCATTTGACCTCAACATTGGCTGTAATTAGTTGATGCACTTTTCCCTCACTGTCATGGATATTCCTAAGGGCTCCTGAACTTTATTTTACAATTCTATGATTCACATTTATTGGAAATGCAAATACCTTTAATTTCTATTGTTGAATAGTCTTTTAGTTTTGTTTTCGATCAATCGTTTTATGACTAAAAGCCAGAAAAGAATGACCACACGGTGAAAACAAATGCCTTCTTTTTGCAGGCCAAACATCCAGAACCAACCTCTTCTTACTTGAAAACTGTCTGAAATGATTAATCAATGGTCAGAATAGTACTAATAACTAACTCACTCTCTGCTATTCATCAAATCAATTTAGGCCAAATATTAATACAATAAGGACAATTCTGTTTCTGTGGATTAGCAGTGATGTGGACAGAGCCATCGATCGTCTGCACCTGTTTCTCTGTGAATGACCAAAAAACCGGGCAGATATGAAATGCAGTTGTGAATCAAACACAGCATATGTATCAATTAACCCATTAAAATTGGCCATACATAAGTCCTGTTTATTAAACAAAAATCCCTTTGCTGTGGGAACAAAAACGTGCAGAAAGATGATCAATCCCATGACTATGTAAAAAAAAAAAAATGCTTATAAGCGACAAGTTCAGTGCGCCTTAAGTGACATGCTGCCAACAGTGTAAACACACATTTACAGCCAGACATGACACTTTTACATAAAACCACAAGATGTCTGTCTCTATTCTAAATGGATCTTTGACATGTTTGTGTCCACAGGGGGAGCAGGTGGCCATGTATGATGTTGTGCCTACAATGCGTCCTGTGGTTCTAATGGGACCGTCACTGAAGGGCTTAGAGGTGAGTGTCCTGTCTGTGAAGGGCCTAAGATGCTGTTAATACAAATTTCAAACTTCGATATCATTTGTTTAATGTGAAGATTTTTTTCAATTGGATTATTATTTTTTTAATTTCAGGTTACTGATATGATGCAAAAAGCGCTATTTGACTTTTTAAAGCATCGATTTGAAGGCAGGTAAGTTCTGATTGAACTTTTCATGGTCCCGCTATTTACTTAGAAGTAAAATAATAATTAGAATTGCGAAAGTATAATAATAACTGCTTTTTTGTCTCTTCTCCAGAATAACTATCACACGGGTCACAGCAGACATCTCTCTGGCTAAACGTTCCATCCTTAACAACCCTGGCAAAAAGGCCTTAATGGACCGGTCCAACACCCGATCCAATTTAGGTACGTGGTTTATCATTACACACACACAAAAATGATCTTAGGCATCTTTTTTCTACTTGGAAGATGGTTAAAGTTCACTGCATCAGGACAACTCACAAATAGTTGTAGTCACAGAAAAGAACTATGCAGCAATTTGTAAAGCTACTTCTTTAATTGTTTTATCTCACTGGCACTGATTGTGTTGTCCCCAGTGGCAAACCTGGCCCACTTACAAGTCCAATTAGGTTAAGCAACCACCTGATGCTACCTGACCCAGGTCTGAAATCAGCTTTTCTTTATCTCATTAAAACACTGCAGTTTATGCTCACAAAGTTAGCTTAAAGCGACATACACTCAACTTGATTCAACAGGATAATAATGTTTGAGATCGCTATACATGTTGCAGTAAAGACAGATAAAGATAGTGTAAAGAAAAGTTTGGCATTTCAGAAGATATGCATATAAGCCTGAGGGTCAGATGAGCAGGCTGACACTCTCGTGTCTGTGTGTTAAATACGGCCAATAGCCTGTTAGCTTAGCTTAGCATAAAGAGTGAACATGGGGTTCAAGCAGCCATGACAGCAGGTCTGTGATGCTGTTCTCAGACACTTAGCAATACTCTGTCATTAGCTCACCAACATACTCACAGGACAAAGCTCACATGCTAATGTTTAGATAGTAGTGTTGACCATGATACATGACTATCACATATGATGGGATCCCAAGGTACAGCGGTAGTGTCTGGTAGGGAAACTCATAGTCCATCTCTGCTTTTTGTGGATGACGCGGTTCATCAGGCCGTGACCTTCAGCACGCACTCGGGCAGTTGAGTGTGAAGAGTCAGCACCTCCAAGTCTGAGGCCGTGGGTTTTTGGGTTTTTTTTTGCCAGAAACGGATGGATTACTCCCTCCGGGTTGGGAGTGAGCTGCTGGTTTAAATATCTTGGGATTTTGATAATCAGTGTCAGGAAAATGGCGCATGAGATGGACAGATGGGTTGGTGCAGTGTCAGCAGAATGCAACCATACTGTCGTAGTGAAGAGGGAGCTGAGCCAGAGGGCAAATCTCTGGATTTACCAGCCGATCTACGCTACAACTCTCTCGTACGATCATGAGCTCTGGACAGTGATGGAAATGCTGAGATTGCAGTATGAGTGCTGGGGTCAGCTTTGTAGATAGGGGACGGAGCTTGCAGCAGAGTTGCTGCTGCTTGACGTTGAAATGAGCAGTTGAGTAGGTTTAGGCATCTGATTAGGATGTCTCCTGGGGAGCCTTCCTCTGGCTCCTTTGGGTAGATCCAGAACTCAATGGAAGGATTACGTACAGTATCCCATCTGACCTGGGAATGCTTTGGGATCCCCCAGGAGGAGCTCAAAACTGTTGCTCAGAGCAACTGGGCTGATCTGTTCAGGCTGCTGCCACAGCAACCCAACCCCAGATTAGGGGAAGAAAATGGATGAATAAATGAATATTTACTAAGTTTATCTTGCTTCAGCGTGTCAGCATGCTAACATTTGCTAATTGGCACCAAACACAAGGTGTAACTGAGGCTCATAAAAATGCATTAATTGTTGTGAGTAACTGGTACAAAGTATTTGACAAACTGAAATGGTAATGATGATGAAAGTTCTAGATAAGAAGTCAGAGGACTGCAGAAGTTAGCCAATGGAGGACACGATTTTATGAGCAAAAATTTTACATTGATCTCTTCAAGAATTATCAAGCTATTTAACTGATAACCAGAAATTCATACCTCATGGTGGCAAAGAGGAAAAGTCAGGATGTCAAGACATTCAGTAGAGTTAACCCTCTGTAGTGAATGTCTGGATGAAATGTCTTAGCAGTTAATCTAATAGTTGTTACAATATTTCACTCTTGGCCATCAGATCAGCCAACATCTGTCTA
>NW_007578199.1:393097-405977 GCF_000690725.1 Stegastes partitus | reverse complement strand
CACCCTGGACAGGTCACCAGTCTATCACAGGGCTACAGTTAGAGACAGACAACCAAGCACACTCACATTCACACCTACGGACAGTTTAGAATCACCAATTAACCTCAGCATGTCTTTGGCTGTGGGAGGAAGCCGGAGAACCCACGCTGCACAGAGAGAATATGCAAACATCATGCAGAAAGATTTGGGGCGTCCTAACTGGCAGAACCCCAACCCTAAACCCGGAACCGGCGACCTTTTAGCTGCGAAGCAACGGTGCTAATCACCGCTCCACCTTGCGCCCCGAGTTTATTCAGGATACAGATTTGACATTGTAGTGATCTTTATCTAATTCTCTGCAAGAAAAGTCAGAGTAGTGCCTAAAGCCACTGTTTCAAAATCTGGATAGAGAAAGGTTGGTATCTTACATGGACATAACTTGGTGAACTGTGTCGCTCATGTTAATGTACTTCACTGAATATTTATTGGGAACATGCCGTCTTTGCTCCAGTGACAGTGCACAGTAGCATAGCTAAAATCTCCCCATTGTTTAGGGAAAAAAAAAAAAAAATTGGTATCAAACAGGACGATGAGATTTACTTGGTTTTCTCTGCTCTTGTCTTTCCCATTGCTGTCTCATCCCAGATGCTGCCGGTATGTATGACTGAAAGCACTGGTAGTCCTTGTGTTCTTGAATGCACCTCCTTCCTTTCATTACCTCACATTCCACTGTTCCTTCACTTTTTATGTATAAGTACACACAGCCATTGACTCATGTCCTTTATCGTTGTTGAAAACAAAATTATTTGTGTTGTCTGTGAAGACTCTCAGTCATTCAGTGTTGTGTTAGTGGTTTGTTGATATTTTTGAGCACTGTAACTCATTAAAGGGCAGGAACAGCTACAGCATCCTCATTGTCCTGCTTTCCTGCTATTTCTTTAGTGGCCTGTCTTTAAATTACTCCTCTCGTGAGTGGAACAAATCTAGAGTCTCCTTAAGGATTAGTTACGCAAGGAAATAAAAATACATCACTTTATAGCGTCATTTTGTGGGCACTGTTTTTTTCACAAAGTCTTGTCACAGTTACATTCTGTTAAGACATTTTTCATTTGTCATGTGAGTCACTGACAGGTCTGTGTGTTTTCCGTACTGCACTCATTTGTTTTCTGCGTTTAAAATCACATAGCAGAGATGAAAATATGACCATTTGTTAGCATTTCTTGGACTAGCCTGACACAGGTCATGAATGTGCTTAAAAGCTCCAGAAAAGCTAACAAAAGGTTGAAAAAGTCATGTATTTAAGATGCAGAAAAAGAGTAAATTTCTAAATCTTCTTGTTTGTTTTATAGTTACAAAACAAATATATGACATAATAGTTTATTTCCAACCAAACCCCTTGTTTGAAGGTAAAGGTCTGGTCTTCAAAATAATAGATCTCAGCTCAACAATCAATTCATTTCTGCTTCTCTCACACTAATTGAAAAACATTAAACTGTTTGAATTATATAAACAGTTCTATTTATATATCACCCAAAATGTGATGAGGGTGTTCCACAATAACTACCTGTAAATATTTACATTTAAGGATCGATAATCCACATACATTGTCATAAATTACCTTTAAGATGTGGCATCTGGTTTTAAATGTTAACATGAAAACTATATATGCACACTCGTTGAATTTCTCAGGAACTGAGGTATCAAAGTCTTGCTTTTGCTGTCTACGTTTGCAGCCCAGATCCAGGGGGAGGTGGAGCGTATCTTTGAGCTGGCCCGCAGCTTGCAGCTGGTGGTTTTAGACGCAGACACAGTCAACCACCCCATGCAGGTGTCCAAGACCTCCCTGGCTCCAATCCTTGTATACGTCAAGATCTCCTCACCAAAAGTAAGCTTCACCAGAGAGAACTGTGCAGCTACATGAAAGGAACTGATTACCTATCTACACACTGAAGTAACATGATCCTGTGAAACAGCTACTGAAGCCTTTTTTCCTCTCTTTCTCTGCTTCTTTCCTTCTCCTCCCTCTATTCACTGATGTCGTGTAGGTGTTGACGAGACTGATCAAAACTAGAGGGAAATCTCAGACCAAACATCTCAATGTTCAGCTTGTGGCAGCAGATAAGCTCGCCCAATGTCCACCGGTGAGTGCCATCTACTGGTAAATGTGAGAAATTGGTGCAGTGGCATTTACTGTGCAGGAATCCTACCATTTATCTTTAACAGAAGAATGGAAAAATTGTAATCATGCATTGTTAATGTTAGAACTTTTTTGTTTTTTTAGTTTTTTACCTGGCAATAACTGACTTTCTCAAAATACTGAGGTCATTGTCAAAGTAGTTTTTTGGGAAGTGGTGACTTCTTCAAGCTGGGAGTGTTTACAACACTACGAAAATATAAATGTGGAGTGTGATGTGGCTTTGAAACAGCACTGAAATCTTTATGTTATGCAGAAATTGTATTTAACCCTCTGAACCCCAAACCCACCAGCAGGTATGAAAGGTGTGTTGTCTTTAAACAACAACAACAAAAACAAACTAAATCGTAAAATGTAAAAAATAGAAAATATCAGATTTTGGCCTTTGTACCAACTACTGATGTGTGACTTGTGGTTTCATTGGAAAAAGTAGCCAAAACTTATTCTAAAGCAGCAATATTGTATCAATATCCCTTTATGTTGTGTGCCTCATTTTAAATTTCTTCAAAATAAACAGTTTTCACTAAAAAGATTCTGTAAAAAAATAAAAAAATTCTGCCTCCTTGGCACAGCTGTGAAGTCATTAGTGATTCAGCTAGCAGTCAAAGGATCACAAGCTGAAATGGATTGAACTACAGGCTGTGTTTACACAGGAGCAGATAGGAAACAAATCAAAAACATAGGTAGTAAAATATGTATCGTATGTAGAGCTACCACTTTTTCTCAGTACCAGTAGCATCTGTTGGAACTCGCAGTGAAAAATGAGCCCACAGTGAAGAAAAATGTAATGGGACCAAACAACACCTAGAAACTGGTTGGACATCAGAGGGTTAAACAGCTACAGCGAAAAAAAATAAAAATCTAAATGACTGAATGCTCATGTTACTGTTCACATAGGTGGCCATTTTTTGAGATGATCTTTTTTTCCTGATTACCATATATCATAGCTTTTAGGGAGTCTGACAGCATTTTATCTTCTGTTTCGATCACAGGCTTGTCCTTTGTTTGTCGCCTGCTGTTGATCTTTTACTTATTCTTGCCCTTACTCTTAATTTTCCTGTAGGAAATGTTTGATGTGATCTTAGATGAGAACCAGCTGACAGATGCCTGTGAGCACATTGCTGATTACCTGGAGTCCTACTGGAGAGCCACTCATCCTCCAGAGATGGAGCCTGCCAACGCACTGGTGGCCCATCTGGCTGAGAACACACTGCCAGCCAACCCTTCAGCAATACCGGTACATAAAGCGCAGACACACGAGGACAACAAAACAAAAACCTAAACAAACAAACCAACTAATAAATTATAAAATGTAACGTCACCATCTCATCTCATCTCATCTCAACCAATTCATATGAATGTAGCCAAACTGCTTGAAATGTAGTTCGTCAGCTCAGAAGGAATGTTATTCACCATGTGTTGCATCCATATTTCTTTCCATGAATTCATCTAACATTTTCATTTCATGTGTTCTCATCCTACTACACTGGAAAGTTGCAGAAATGAGGTAGGCCTACCTCTGGTGAGTGGGATGCATTCGAATCCTACTGTAGCTCCATTTTCACTTTGTCACCATAGTTATAGAGATGAGTTACAGCTGTGGATTCTTTAGAAGTAAGCTAGAAATGCTCTGTGTGTGTGTGTGTGTGTGCGTGTGTGTATTATGTCTACAGTCCAAAACAGATAATTGTGTATATAGATATATATAGAAATATAGACAACATTTTCTATATAGAATACAGTGTGGCAGAGCACACTTGCTCCATGTGTGAATATTTTAAAATAAAACAACTTGTTGGAAACCAGTGAAATCAATTATGATAATAGTCTTTTTTTATAGAGCCCCTTTTAAAATCCACATTACAAAGTGCTTCACAAGGCAGCAAAAATAAATGAGAAAAGAAAATTTGGTGGATGCAAACCAAAACAGTGTTGAAAAGGTAAACACATTTTTTAATAAATAAAACTCAAGTAAAATCAGGAAAGACTCTCTGTCTGACAAAGCCAGGCACTACATATATATGCCAGGTAATGTGTAGTTAAAAAACAAACAAACAAACAAACAAACAAACAAAAACATATCTGAATCACTTTCTTTAAATCCACGAGATAAGATATTGGTCTTGGTGGAGGACTGTGCTCCTTGAGTCCTCGCTTAGTTTTTAGATGTTTACAGTGCGTATAAATATAACTTCACTCAGAAGAGAAAGAAGCTGTGTCAGAACAGGATTTAAACAGTATTATCAGTTTCTTTAATCCAGTTGTGTATTTGTCAACCAGACTGACAGGACTGGAAAGGAATCTGAGACAAACGTATTAATGTCACATCCAGACTCTTTAAATGCTTTCTATCTCTAAACTGCTTGGAGAAGCATCAATCACAGGGTCTGATTTACACATTGCAGTTAGACAACCATAACTAAGTGTAATGTTTATGCTTCTCTGTCTATTGTGAGAAGGTTGTTTTGGTTACTTGTAGGTTAAAATCTAAAAAACTTGTTGTGCAGAATGTAAATATATTTGAGTAGCAACCCTGCAGACGCATCGACACGCAGGATAGAAAAGTGTAATTGTGATTTAAGTGTGAGCTGTTTTGCTTTAGAGGTCCCATACTGTGTCCTTTCTCAGGAAATGTGAGCACAGAGAGCAGGAGAGAGACAAACAGATGTAACAGTAGGACAACTTAGGTCGCACTGAAACACAACAGACAACACGAAAACACAGTAACCCACAGCCTGTTCCTGCTTATTGGTTTCAAATATTTGTTAAAGTTTCCAACATCTCTAAATATCCCTGTTCTTTCCTGTGGGTATACGATCAAAGCTATTGATAACCTTACAACTAAGAATTCCTGTTTTTGTCGTGACATTTCCATTGACAATATAAATAATGAACCTTGGTTCCTTAGATGCTGAGAGTGCATAAAGACTTTTGTGTTCACTCTTGCAGCCAACAGCAGAGTATTTGGTGTGCTTTGCTGTTGGCAGAGACATTTTAGAGTTAGCAGAAACAGCTACGGAAAGTAAATGAACCTCGTGGAACAATCTAGTTGTGGGGGAGTTTGAGGAATGGCAGAAAGAAACGTTTTTATATCTTACACATATAAGTTTAAAACAATATAACACAAAAAAAAGGATTTTCACTATATGGGACCCTTAAAACTTGCTTTACCTCATTATGTTTATCTCTAAAATTCTATTCAACTTACTCAAATCAACAGTTTTGACCAGATCACCAAGTAGTTAATCCAGATTTCTGAGCCTCATTACCTTTATTTTTTCTGCAATTTATAGCCTATAAGCAACACTTCACATTAAGCTCTCCATAAATTCTCGAGGGCTTACATTTGAAGATGTGCTGCATGTAGAAGCATTGTTATGACCAGTCATATAACATTATGTTCTTTCGTTTTTGCTCAGGATGAGCAGAAAAACAAGAAATCTGCTGCCCCCAAGAGGAAGGGCTCCCGTGAGAACCACCTAGACCAGGAGCCCCCTTCAGCCCCAGCTCAGGAGCACAGGGCTGAGGAGGGTCAAAGAGAGGAGGAGGAGCGACTCCTGAGGACCGAACCAAAGAGACCCCAGCACACCCACCACCACCACCATCACCACCACCACCGCCGGATGGAGCACCACAGAGACACCCAGCACAGCCAAACATCCGGCGGTATGGATATACAGTCGAGCAGGGACTATAGCCAGAGGCTTCCCCGTAGGCACCTGCCTGAGGAGAGGGAGGACGAGTTGGCGGATGTGGTGGAGGAGGACGAGGAGGAGACTTACTACAACCACCGAGGCCATAACCACCACCATCACAACAGCAACCACCACCATCACCACCATCACCACCATCAACATCACCGTGGGAACAGCCAGCCACAAGTCGAGGACGACTACGAGCAGGAGCACAATGAACGCAATCGGCAGCACAGGCATCACCAGCATGTACCACCACGGACACACCACACCGATCACTATCCTGTACACAATCACCACAGCTACCACCACTACCACGGCAGAGACAGAGACAGAGACAGAGACAGAGACAGAGATAGAGATAGAGACAGAGACAGAGATAGAGAAAGAGATAGAGATAGAGATAGAGAAAGAGAAAGAGAAAGAGAACGAGAGAGAGACAGAGATAGAGACAGAGAAAGAGACAGAGAGAGAGACAAAGAAAGAGACAGAGAAAGACACAAGGACAGGGAAAGGGACAGAGATAGGGATCGAGGTAGAGACAGAGATGGCCGGCAGTGGCACAGAGATTCTTATATCCACCAGTGACTGTTGTTTCTACAGGGGGGTTGGTGCATGGTTTTATGCTGCTCATTTTATAATGCACTAATGGGTGGGGCACTGTGTGTCATGTTTCTCCTCATATTGTTTGCCATTTTTTAAAAAATCAGACCCTTGAGCCACATGCACACACCCTGTTCTTTCTTAATCTTTACCAAAAGGAATTTAAGCACGTGTAGGATACATTTTTGTCCGTCCTATTGTCACCTGATTCTTATGGCTCTGTGTGTGTTTTTATACAAACAATGTTAAAGATTAAATTGCATCAGTTCTGTTCTAAAGAAAGGCTGCATTATCAGTTAAACTGTCCTTTTTTCTCTCTTGGTAATAATGTGTCTGTAAAATGTCAAATTATAGTGAAAAATATCTTTCAACAACTGCCAGTTGCCCAATATTACATCCTGTGATGTTTTCCTTGGTCAATAAACAGTCTAATATTCAGATATTCAGTTTACACTAATACAAAGTGGCAAAACAAACAAATAAAAAAAGTCTCCAATATATAAAATTGTGCAATAATGGAAAATTTTTTCAATGTGTTAAAAGGAGAATTGTTTTTCTCCCAAAAATGAATATTCTTAAATAGACTTCAATGGTTGATTGACTACCAAATTAAGCAATCAAATAGTCACATTAGCAACTAAAATGCCAAACACTGTTCAGTTTCAGCTTCCACAATGTGAGGATTTACCACTTTACCTTTGGATTGTGGACTGTGGACCAAACAAGATAAATGTTAAGATGTCCCCTTGACCTCTAGGAAATGTGCATCTTTGACATTTTATTCACTTAACAATTAATTAATTAATTAATCAAGAAATAAATTAGCAGATAAATCAATAACAGAAGATAATTATTAGTTGCAGCCCTAAGCAGTTTATCTCTGTTCTCCCAACATAATGAAGTAATTAACCAATATTCTGGAGATAAAGGGACAAAATAACAGTATTACAACAAATGGCTTTTGCATTTTGTGATTTTAGGTTCTACACAGTTGCACAAAGGGATGTTTTGTCTAATCATATCACTGAGTTGCATTTCAGTGTCACATCTTCCTCTGTCCCTGTGTATTTCAATCGTGCATCCTCAGAAGCCAACAAGTTATTTTAAACATTGGTACTGAAAGTCAAACTATTTTTCTACATGATTCTAAATGGAGGTCCTACTCGGCTTCCTACTTTTTAAAATGGTGTTCATTCATATTTACTGACTTGCAATTGTTCTGTCTGGAAGCATGAATAATCTCTTGGTGACACTGAACTGTGCTATATGCTGGATACTCTATGCATCTTCTTGTGATAAATTATCTTGCTTGAATACAATCTCTATGCATTTGTACATACTTCATAATTGCCTTGTTAGGTAAATGTAAGGAGAACCAGAGAGCCTGTTGCACTGTTTGGTAGACGTTGACTTAATGTGTATGATTGCTTTGATTTACCAAGACTGAATTGACTCTGTTCCTCTCAAGGTTTGTTTTCATTATCTTTGTTTTGTACAGCATTCAGAAGTTAATTTTGACAAATATGCATTCTGTTGTTGAAATTCATTAAAATGTAAAATGTGTGAAGTGGCATTTTATTGAAACATGTCAGCACTGCTCTCACTTATTACCGTCCACACCAATGAATTAGTCCGTGAAAGTTTTCCAAGAGAACAGAAGGTAGCTTCCTGGGGCATGGAGGGTATTTGAAACCACGTTGGAGATACAGTTAGGCACATACAGTACCAGTCAAAAGTTTGGACATATTATCTCGTTCAATGTTTTTTTTTCCATCCATCCATCCATTATCTATACACCGCTTAATCCTCATGAGGGTTGCGGGGGGGTTGGAGTAGCTGACTTAGGATGAAGAGGGGACACCCTGGACAGGTCACCAGTCTATCACAGGGCTACACTTAGAGACAGACAACCAAGCACACTCACATTCACACCTATGGACAATTTCGAATCATAACCTCAACATGTTTTTGGACTGTGTGGGAGGAAGCCAGAGAACGCAGAGAGAACCCACGCTGCACGGGGAGAACATGCAAACTCCACATAGAAAGATTGGGGGGGACCTAACCAGGACGAGAACCGGGGATCTTCTAGCTGTGAGACGACAGTGCGAACCACTGCTCCACCGTGCAGCCCCTCAATGGTTCTTCAAGCTCAAAAAAAAAGATTCTTGGCTCTAATAAACATGAAGTAATACCGTAATTTTAAATTTAATGCAGAATATTGCCTGCTTGATAGGCATGCACCAGCACGCCACTAGGTGGTCACCTGACAGACGCTTTACCTTCAGTTCTGTCAAGGCATCAAACCAACATGGTGGAACCACTCGACTTACTAAAGAGAAACACCAATCCATCATTACTTTAGGACATGAAGGTCAGTTGATCTGGAAAATTTCAAGAAATTTGATTGTATTCTCAAGTGCAGTCGCGAAAACCATCACATGCTATGACGAAACTGGCTCTCATGAGTAGCACCCCAGGAAAGGAAGACCAAGAATTACTGCAGAGGATAAGTTCATTTGAGATTTGTGGTTCCAACTGGTGTGTCTTTGTGAGACACAGAGAAGGTGAGTGGATGGTTTCTGCATGTGTGGTTCCCACTGTAAAGCATGGAGGAAGAGATGTGATGGTGTGTGGATGTTTTGCTGGTGACACTGTTGGTGATTTATTCTAAATTTAAGGCACACTTAACCAGCATGGATACCACAGCACTCTGCAGCACCATGCCTTCCCATCTGGTTGGCGCTTACTTGGACTATCATTTGGAGTGCTGCATCAGACGACCTGGCCTCCACAATCACCCGACCTAAACCCAATTAAGATGGTTTGGGATGAGTTGGACCACAGAGTGATGGAAAAGCAGCCAACAAATGCTCAGCCCCTCTGGGAAGTCCTTAAGACTGTTGTTGGAAAACCATCCAGGAGACGAGTTCATGAAGCTGACTGAGAGAACACCAAGAGTGTTCAAAGCTGCCATCAAAGTCAAAGGAGGCTACTTTGAAGAATCTAAGATCTAAATTATATTCTGGTTTGTTTAACACTTTTTTTTCACTACATAAATCTGTATGAGTTCTTTCATAGTTTTGATGTCTTCAGTATTAAGATGTAGAAAATATTAAAATAAATAAAAACCATTGAATGAGAAAGTGTGTTCAAACTTTTGACTGGAACTATAAGTGTCATATTTTTTAGACTTAATTTCAGCAACTCGTCAGTCACAACAATTGTCCAGAGTTGGTGAAAGCTGTTTTGAGGTTTGTCTTTTCACAGAATAAATTGTAAATTGTAGCCCTATCAAGTAATCAGTCTAGCAGGTGAATGCAGCAAGCAGATGGTTTGCAGGCTAAAGATACATCTGTTTTCAATTTGGAACTAAAAAGAGGATGGATATTGGATTGTCCAAAGACAAACTCATATTATCTGAAGATTTTTTTACTATTAAGTTATCCAGTTGAATGCCTGGACTTGAAATGTACATATAATGTATCGTGTAAAACCTTTCGGGATAGATTTACATGTCCCTGTGATTAGGTATTATTTCTTTGCTTCTCTCTAAACATAGCTTTCTCTTACAAAGTGTATCACAAGTTCAACAGGTTAATTCATGTTTAATGTTAACTTTTCCTGTAAAAATCATTACAATTAGACAGCATTCACAATCAGCAGATAAATGTAGTGAACAATAAACAGATTTTTTGTCAGAGAAATGGTGGACTGTACACACACACAAGTAAGTAAAATGCCATGCTAGGCAAGGTTAGTGAATACTCAGCGTTATGTTACATTGGTTGTCTTGTTTAAAGTTACACTTCACAACTTTTCATTTTTAAAACTGAACTCATTTTTACACAAAAAAAGCAATATGTAGCAAATACAACATTTCACAGCACTGACCTATAGGCAAGACAGTAATAAGCTATGGATTAAAATGATTACTTGTACATTCAGTCATTCTGTAAATCCTTAGTTGTTCAAAAATAGGCAAATTAAAAGCCATTTGCATGTCAAATAAGACTTCCTACAGCTTAAATATTTCATTGACACACTTATTGCCAGCTGGACTGAAAATTCTCTCACTTCGAAGCAACCTCATTAAATTCTGCTGGTGTTCTCAGGAAACACTTTCAACAGGCCCAGACTTCTACTCCTCTGCGTTTGCTACCAGTTGATTGGTGTCCACCGCACTAGCCTGGGACTGGTCGTTGCTGAAGAACAGAGGGTTGTCAAAGGTTGTTAACTTCTCAGGGAGAGACAGACGGACGCCATACTTCTTGAGGAGAAAGAAGACGACGACTATTCCTATGGCAACCAGAGTAATGCCCAGCAAGACTTCCAAAACGACGTGGCTGTGGCTTTTAGACGCAGGCTGTGGAGGACTTGCTGTATAGATTTAACACAGATGAAGAGTGTCAAGACCTGAATTATGCTTAGTAGCCAAATGTGAAAATGATGAAGGGATGTAACTTACCAGTTGTTGGTATTGTTTTCTTTAATACTAGACAGAGAGAGAAAAAAAACAACAACATGAAATTATTTTTTGAAAGGACTTTCTATTTCTGCGTCATCACAGTGTCACTTTACACTAAATATCTCCCAATCCATTTACTAATGTATTTTCGATTCATTCGTGAGTTTCAGCAATGTCTGTGTTACACTTTGCAGTTCTTATAAAATTTCAGTTAATTCATGCTTCTTCTCTTACTTTTGGGTGTTTTACAAATATATCCACAGCGTTGTGACCCCCTGTTTGGTGACCAATCCCCATCTAAAATTCGAACTTGTCCATAGGTTCCAGAGTTACTGTCCTCATCCCTCCAGTTATTGTAGTCCATGGCTGTTTTATCCAACCACTTCCACATGCCTTGGAACAAATAAGAGAAAAATTTTTTCAATTTCTCCACACTTTCTTTTTTGTACCAAACAAACAATTATCAACTTGCTGAGTGAGACAAGCCTGGCAACGGCATGCACCAGTAGTAAGTGATAATGGAAAGCCACTTACAATGTGTTAGCAAATAGTAACTGAACATCACACACTGAGCAACATTAGTATTTGTAGATGTATCTCTGCTGAATGCAACTCTTAACCAAACTGAGGGAAATACATTATTCTGTAACTACTTAATGTTCCGCTATGTTTTCCAGCTGTGTGCTGCAGCTGGAGAAAAAAAAAGGCTGATTAAAGCCGTGTTGTGCAAGGTGGAGCAGTTGGTAGCACTGTTGTCTCGCAGCAAGAAGGTTGCCGGTTCCGTCCCGGTGGGGGCACCGGAATCTTTCTGCGTGGAGTTTGCATGTTCTTCCCGTGCAGCGTGGGTTCTTTCCAGGTTCTCTGGCTTCCTCCCACACAGTCCAAAAACATGTTGAGGTTAATTGGTGATTCTAAATTGTCCGTAGGTGTGAATGTGAGTGTGCTTGGTTGTCTGTCTCTAAGTGTAGCCCTGTGATAGACTGGTGACCTGTCCAGGGTGTCCCCTGCCTTCACCCTGAGTCAGCTGGGATAGACTCCAGCTCCCCGCGACCCTCGTGAGGATAAAGCGGTGTATAGATAATGGATGGATAGAAAGCCGTGTTGGTGAAATCAGACAATAACAGCCAGTTACAGTAAACTAAAACCTGTCGAGCAAGGTGTTCATTCCTCACAGTGCAGCTATATTTTTTTCCATTTGTTGTTTGCCAAGTGTAGTCTGTTTCAGTTCTCTGTTCAGCAGTAAAACGATAATTAAACTATATTTAACTGTTTCAGAGGTTCTGTTCAACAAAGTTTGTTCTCCTCATTTATGTTACTGCAGTTTATCTGTATTTTATTTTTTTTTCATGAAAGAGCAGAAAATGCGACAGTACCTCTGTGAGTTTTATAAAGGCCGACCCAGAAAGCACTTTGAATATCTCTAAATAGTTGTAGATTGGTTGTGATGAATGTTTGCTCTGCAGGATCTTCAATGCTAGCAAGATTTCCACCTTCACACACAAACAAACAAACAGAGAAATAGCAGGCTGTTAGTTAAATCTAAACACAATTGAGTGACTGAGAATTTATGAGATCATTTGCAGATCCTCACCATGTCTTATACAGTTTGCTGATGCATCTGGCCAGGTGGCCCTTTCTACCATAAACAGGTAACAATAACTCCTAAATGACAGCCATCTTGAACGCTCCCTTGAGAATCTCATTGCTTCTGGGTCATCAGGGCAAATTCCTGGGAATTCAGTCGACTCTGTTGGTGGCACTTCTGTGAATGAAAGCATGAGAGGTGACACCAGGGTCAACTAAATACAGCTCCTGCTTTTATATCCAAGCAAGCTTTTATTTCACATTATTTTGTGCCAATGAACTACGTCACATCTAAAAGAAAACACTGTAGTGTACCAATATTACAGAATATTTCCTGATTTTCAATATTCATTATTG
>NW_007578199.1:376166-392890 GCF_000690725.1 Stegastes partitus | reverse complement strand
TAATAATAATAATAATAATAATAATAATAATAATAATAATAATAATAATAATAATAAACTACTGTGGTAATACAACGCAAAATGTGGTGTCCACAGCCAGGTCTTAAGAGGTGAATAGAAACCTGTAGCAAGTACAGTATACACACACACACACACACATTGTGTATGTATGTAACTAAGTGCATTCACTCAAGTACCTAACCGAAGGAGAAATTTAAGGTACTTGAAGCTAACCTCAGTCTTTTCTTTCATGTCTGTCTATTTCTAGTCCATTATGTGTCAGAAGGAATTATGGTAGTTAAGTCACTATTTACTTTATTTTATTTTATTTTTTTGTACAAAACATGTGAAAAACTTGTAAAACATGATGTCTTTTTGTAAAGCAAACTGCCAAAGTTTATCCAAGCACAGCCCACAAAAAAACAGACAACTACTTTTGTATATGTTTTGAGCACTTCTGATGAAATTTCTCACTATTTTTTAGTTTTCTTTACAAACAAATCAGTCAATCAATGATGAAAAAATATTCGTCAGGTTAATCCATAATGAAAATAATCAGGAATTGCAGTTCTATATAAAATAGTACAACAGTATTCTAAATAAATGATATCAAATGAAAAAGTATTACAAAGGGGACGTTTTTCGACACTGACTACATTAACTTTAAATACTTGAAGTACATTTTGCTGACAATACCTACTTCTACTTAAGAAACCTTTTCAATGCAGGATTTTTACTTGTAACTCAATTCTTGTGTGGTTAAGTGTGGTATTAATACTTTTGGTTAAATAAAGAGTGTAAATACTTTCTCCTGATCATTTGAATCTAACACTCTATGTGTCCATACATGATTGTGTTTTTTTCCCATAAGTCACAGTGAGCTGTTGCTGCACTTGTCACTGCTGTATATACCTGTTGCTGTTATTGTCCCGTATGTGCCTTTGGCATCTATGCTACCTTCTGTACTTTCAGTACCATGGAAAAGGTTCCAGAAAAAAGAAATCCTGTGACATTTCTAGTCTCCCAACACCTTGAATTATGATCCATGCTGTACATTTGTGGTTCTATGAAAGTTTGCATGAGGCCTACCTGTGGACTTTATACAAGCGCTATACACTTTGTCCTCACAGGAGGTAGTCTTCCATTTTCCCTCTTCGTTCACATACACACAAGGTCTTTCCATCCTTGGTTCCCGTCGATCCCAGTCAGACAAGGTCATATGCCAGCCATCAACATATCTGAAATATCCATCAGTCTGCAAGCAGAGATTGATAAAACTGTATTCTGCATCATTAATTCAAAAAATAGATTGTTTTTCAAGGATGTCCATAATCTTGGGATTTGTATGGTGAATAATGCACTTTTTTTGGATCACTTTACTGTCTTCCATTTTCTTACACATAGCTTGCCTTCAACACTGCTGAACAGTCTGTTTCATGTTTAGCAAAATGTAGCTTGTGTTGATCTACATCAATAATCTAACTACACGTGCACATGTTGTGTGTACTCAGTAAAGTCTTCAGTCTGTTGGTATTGTGTTATTGTACATGGTAATGGACTTTGTAGAGTCAAGTTGAATTTCCTTATAGAGACAATAAAGTATCTTTCAGTCTATCCATCTTGCTCGAGGTTTAACTTACAAGGATGTTCATTGTTTTTATTTTCTAAGTGCTTTTTAAAACATGTGTTCTCTGTACCTGCTTACTGTTGAGTCCAAGCCACAGAGGAGCTTGGAGCTTTATAGCCATCAGGGAGATATACAACTTCGTCCAGTCATTTCGCACGCTGGCCAGGTTGGCACCATCATTTTCGCAGTTCTTCTTGGCTTCTTCCCAGTTCATTTGTTGAGTAACAACCTTGATAGAGTCGTTAAATATTTTGAAATAATTTGTTGGAATTGCTGTTTCATTGGCATCTGGGAGAGATGGATCTGTTTAGAGAAAGAAATAATCCAAATTTACTTTCCATTCATTTTAAAGTCAGAAGCCCTGTTGTATAGAGACCTAAGAATTACCCACATGTTCCATTTCCTTAAGAAGCAAGAAATTATTCATTCACCCAGTTAAGAAATTGTTCTAAATTAATTGGTCCCTGCTTGAAACACAGTGCTACACATCTCACATTTCTAAGGATGAAATTGCTTTTTCAATCATCAGTAAATATTGATCCAATACAAAAGAATTGCAAGAAAACCACTTTAGCAGAATTTGTAGTTTTAAGGCTCAAAAAAAATATCCCACTATGAGCAACACAGGAACACATACTGAACGTGTTTCTCAGAAGTAATTTCACAGCCAGCAGGGTGTGCTGAAACATCGCTGCTTCATTCAATTCAACAGTGTTCAAGCCACGGGGCACCATCAAACAGGGAATTTGAGATTGATGTGGGCTTATTACAAACAATTAAAGTCTTGTAAAGATAAAAGCAAATTTTCTGTCATTGTGCCAGCCGAAAACTCAGCTGTTCAACTTGAACCAGCCTTTGTTTTGTGGGTCAGCAAATGGAGTGTTGTGTGCAATGAGCATCAAAAATTGTCCACTCATGAAGTAAAAAAAAAACAAAACATTAATATTGTGCTACAGATGAAAACTGAAACATCCAGAACGCAACCAGAGAGCGGCCTTAGGTCACCTGCTTGACAAAAGTTGAAAGCCATTCCATGCACACTGCTCCCACAGGAAGTGTATGGAGTGTATCATACTTAGATTAACTAAACACCATTTGAAAATTGTTTTTAACAACTGCTGACATGCCCACCAACTGTATATTATGAGTCAATACTTTTTTTTCAGAATCAGATTTTTTCATCGGAATGATTTGTATGTAACATGGTTAAGGTGCAAGGTGGTGCAGTTGGTAGCACTGTTGCCTCGCAGCAACCGGGATGCCGGTTCGCATCCCGGTGGGGGCACCGGAATCTTTCTGTGTGGAGTTTGCATGTTCTGTGTCCTGTGCAGCGTGGGTTCTCTCCGGGTTCTCCGGCTTCCTCCCACACAGTCCAAAAACATGTTGAGGTTAATTGGTGACTCTAAATTGTCCGTGGGTGTGAATGTGAGTGGGCTTGGTTGTCTGTCTCTAAGTGTAGCTCTGTGATAGACTGTCTTCGCCCTAAGTCGGCTGGGATAGACTCCAGCCCCCCCGCGACCCTAGTGAGGATTAAGTGGTGTATAGATGATGGATGGATGGAATGATTTGTATGTAACATGGTTAAGATGCAAGGTGGCGCAGTTGGTTAGCACTGTTGCCTCGCAGCAAGAAGGTTGCCGGTTTGCATCCCGGTAGGGGCACCCGGGATCATTCTGTGTAGAGCTTGCATGTTCTCCCCGTGCAGTGTGGGTTCTCCAGCTTTCTCTTACAGTCCAAAAACATACTGAAGTTAAGTGGTGTTTCTAAATTGTCAGTAGGCCTGTCTGTGCAGTCTATCTGTGTCAACTGGGATATGCTCCAATCCCCTGCGATCATGGTCAGATTAAGTATTGTGTATAGGTAATAGTTGGATGGATGTTTAAATAGCCTTCATCCTCTTCTGCACCCTGCGTTAACAGTCACTGCTGGTGCCTGCTGCTTTAGTACAAGCATCCATTATGCAATTGTTTTGTCAGGAAAGTATCTGGAGAAAATCTACAAAACTGTGTCCATTGATCAACAACTAGCAAATAGTTATTTTAGCTATTTGAAGCACCATGTGAAATATTTGCTGTACAATGTTTCTAATGTTTCAGATATTCAAATTTGTTGCTTTATTTGGCACACATGAAAGTCATTCTGATATTGGAGGATTTTAGACTGGTGTAGTTTGACTAACCAGATGCAAATGTCAGAATAAGCCTTCTACTGGTCATTTTTAAATGTTTTTAAAATCATCTTCACTATGAAAACTTAGTCAGCTAGTCAGCATTGGTTTGCCACATCTTTTTTCTGTGGCAGCATCTTGGCTTTATCAGCGGCTTTAAGTTCACCTCCTCATACAACCTTCTGTTATACCTGTTTGAGAATTTTCTTTGAACACATAGAACTAGCAAACTGAATCCGGTGAGCTTCCTTTATCTCCAGATCACCAACTATTGAATCACGTTTGTCTTCCTCATCAGTACAAGTTGTAGGTTAAACAATTTGCATTTTTCAGTAACAGCGGCAACTTCTAAATAATTATGATGAATAATTTTGTGCAGATTCTCAGCAGTGGTAAAAATGTGTACAGTGATCATGGAAATGGATTATGACGATTGTAACTTTCATGGCACCTTTAGCAATGACGACTTAGCAACATCTTGTCACAGCAATGACCTGTGCTCCTCTTTGCCTCATCTCCTCCACAAATATGAAACAGTGTTGATTTGCTATGTAACTCTAGCAAACAACCAGTTTGACAGTCCTAGTTAAAAAATACACAAGATTGTTGGCTTACCAAGCTTTCGCAGACAGATGTATCCATTGGTGTCATTGCAGGACTTTTTTAACCATTTCCCAATGCCAACCTTAGCATTAGTAGTCATTAAAACACATTCTTTCTGTTGAGGCAGAGAAAAGAGATAGAAAAGTGAGCTAGAGATCAACATGTGATAAATCCAGGTCTATTCTGCAGGAGCCTCGAGCCGTCTGACTCTGCTGATAGAATAGCTACAGTCATGTAGTAGGATTTCTTGAAATGTGTTGCTCTTTGGCCAGTGGTGTGAATCTTTGACAGTTCCAATCAAACAAACAAACAAACAAACAAACAAACAAACAAAACTGTCCTATTTGTACTGCATAAGCATATAAATCACCATCCAGTAAGTGAAAGAAAGACGAAATAAATCAAAATATTAACAAAGATTCAATGTTGTGATACAGTGCAAAGAAAGTATTACCTTGACACGTCTCGGCCACGGATAATCCTGCAGTCACAAATGTTTGAATACACAAGCAGAACACATATTATAAACAATACAGATTCATATAATTTGGCTGTGTGTGCCTGAGGCAAAACCTCAACTGGCAATCAAAGTGTGATGAATTTTGCATTTTACAATAAAATTCAATTGATCAAAATGATTTTACCTCCTCATAGGGATAATGATATCTGTCTGAGTGGTCAGACCTCTGCAATGGAAATCAGAATATCGGATGTAGATTAATACGCCAACGTATAAACAACACAGATTCATCTAAAGTATAAAACAGACGATGAACACTCCACAACACATTCAAAATTAATAATTGCATTATTTCTAAGCTAAGTTGTTGTTGTTGTTGTTTTTTTTTTTTTTTAATCAATCAAAGTCAAATTGTTTTAAAAAAAACCTTATTAAAAATACAGGCCCCAAAAGTAGAAATTTAGTTCAACTGAAGTAAATACACCTATGATCCCTGACACACGCGTGAGAAAACCTGTGATCATGGAAGCTGAATTGAGTTCACCTTTTTAGACGGAATACATTTAATGCAAGGTGATACAATTTGAAATCATTTGATATTTAAATGATGTTGTATTCGGTTGTGCTGACTTGTGTTGTACACTCTGACACTAGGTTGTTTAGAAAACCTAAGCTGACACAGTTATGCCTCAAGTACACAACATTTTAAGCTTGCAACCCAAAAAGGGTCAACTATAACTTTGAAACAGTGTCAGTGCAATAATAGAAAAACATATTGACATCCTCATAAAAAACACACACATCGTTTGCACAGATTCCACGTACTTAGCATTGTAATACAGAAACCATGAGGCCCACTTACGTCAAAACCCCAGTTTCTGTATCGGTTTGGTCGCCCATCCGTCCAGTAAAACGCGCTCATATCATTTTGAGCATGCGCACCGATCCACAGGTTTCTAGTAGGCGCTTGAAACAATTTACCCATCAGGAAGTCTGAAAATGCAACACAAAATATATATATATTTTTTTTATGTCATTTGAAATCTACAGTTTTGCTTTGATTTATATATAAGTACAACATGAAAAATATTTCAGATTTTTATGCAAACTTAGAAATAATCAGAATATCTGAAGATACATTGAACAGCACAAGAAGTCCCGTAAAATAAAAAGAGAATAGTATTAATTCTGCAATATTTTTAAGTCAGCAGTGATATATAAAATACTTGGTGGCTCTGACCATAACTTATTGTCAGATTTTCTTTAGTTGTATACTTTCAAAGAGGCAACATTCTCATGAGAGCCATGTTCAGGTAAATCAACTTGCAGCTGTTGTTCACCTGTTTTAAATACGGCTGTATCTCAGGTTTCACCACAACATTGCTTACTAAATAGTAATGTGATGGTGGGAAACATGGAATCAGAACTACATCAAGTGTCAAGTTCAATAGAGGTTTGATTCCTCAAAAATCTTTCTCAGCATCAAATCATGGCCAGATTGAAGGTGTTGGAGGGGCCACAAGTGACCACACTATCAGTACATCAATACATGTGTTTCTGTTTACTGAAGATGAAAAAACAACTTCAGAAAATTTGCTATACAAAGAAGACAAGACTCCAGTCAGCAAAAGTCCTCTCCCTAAGAGAGTCACGGTCCCAGAGGACGAGTCGTGGTCTCTAAACCACTTCTAAGGAGGTTAAACAAGGCCAGACCTGTGGGGTGGTAGCATTTCTCAGGGTATGACTGAAAAAAGGATGACAGATGAATCTGAGACTTGACGCTTCTAGCAGTAACAGATGTGTGTGTGCGTGTGTGCATGTGTGTGTGTGTGTGTGTTAGCAGTAACAGATGTGTGTGTGCGTGTGTGCATGTGTGTGTGTGTGTGTGTAGGATGATCTTAAGGAGAGTGTCAAACCCACAGGTGGTGGTGGGGTCTATAGGTCACAGTTGACCAAACAGACGAAGCAGCTGTAGGTGGAAGCTTGGAAGCAGGAAATGCTTTCGATGCATTTTATGATCATCAAACGTTTACATGTTTGTTTGGATTTTTTTAAAAATTATGCAACAGGTTTTAGTACTATAGAGAAGCCGGTGCACACACTATAGTTTTTATACCATTGAATGCTGTGAAACTGGCACCCTGCTGCAAACCTACAGCTGACTCTTTTGGACTTTCCTCTGCAGTCACCTGAATTCTTAGCAGCTTGTGCAATTGTTGTTTAGTAACCAAACATTCTGTATTACAATTGAAACAAATGGAAAATTTGAATATCTTTATTTGTGCTGTCTTTGGACCTCACTGATATATAACCAAAATAGTTAAAACACATAAAACAAACCTTGCACATCTTTTGAGACAATTGAGACCAAATTTCCTCCCATGTTTTTGCATTGTGTCCTCGCTCCGTTCCATGTCTCATTCTGATTGGTGATGATGCTATAACACTATAGGGGAAAAATCAACAGCTTGACAATGCTTAATATAAAAAGAGCAGTTGCTTTAAAAGGCAATGCCTTCCGACACTGATCATTTCTAGTCATGTTTTTTGCAGCAGTTTTCTTCCCATCCTTTCAAACCTTTGAATTAAATTTTTCCCAGTTCTGTGGACAGCCACCTGTTGGCGTCACTGTTGGCACTACTGTGGCATTGGCAGGTGGTGTGCCACTGCGTTTACAAATGAACGGGCTCTCCATCCCACAATTTCTATTACGCCAGAATCCTGTCAATCAATCCAAAATACTAAATTAATGCTTTATTTGTTTCAAACTTAAATTCAGGTTTTTTTCTTTAACTGTTATGTGAAAGTGGTGAAGATTAGTCCATCTTAAGCTACTCACCCATGGAGGTAGACATGATAACACAATTCTCATCATTGTTCTGGAATTTAGGCTGATTTTCCTCCCACCTTTGAAACACAACTGGAGAATCATCCATCCACCTTTTGGAAACACAAGAGTTCACAAAATGAGTTAATCTTGTACAATTATATTGAAAACAGAAACTACTCTTCAATAAAATTGGAAACAGCACAATCTCATTATTCTACTTGTCTTAGCCTCCTTTTGTATTTTGTATTTAATCCCTTCATTTATTATGTAATTCATACTCACGCGAATGTATTATCAAGATCTACGGTCATGCCTATCCAGTAACTCCAATGAGATCTATATATCTACAGCACAGAGAGAAATCAGCAGTACTTCAGTTTGAGTAGGTTCTGAGCTTAAATTCAGTCTTGTCAGCAATCTAGTCCACATGTTTCTTCTTACCTGTTTCCATAGAAAGACCCTTTCAGCTTCACTGTCAATAGTTACCAACTCGCTGTGAGTTCGTTTGCAGCTGGCACGAGCATCTTCCATGGCTACTGAATAATGATGAAAAAAATACTGATTCCCTTTCCATTCAAACCACCCATCTGAGGTCTTATTGTAATCTGGAAACATGTAAGAACATAGAAATATGTTTTCAGTGTTAGTGTAGGTTTTGATTTTCACTTACCTTTTTTCATGGTTAAATCCTACAGACTTTGATGATTGTAGCTACGGGATTCAGAAATGAATGAATTATTTTGTATTAACAAAAACTGTTGTGTTTTTGCCAATAACAAGGGATCAGGGTTATCTAAATTAGCCTAAAGTGTGGTTATTTATAACTTGACCTAACTGCAAATTATAAAGGCTTAACTTGACAGTCGTATTTGATGAGGCGGAATTGAAACTGGATACAGATTTTATTGAATGCTATTAAACCCTGCCTCTTGTTATTTCGCTTTGTGTTTGAACTCATCCATGTTTTAGCAAGTTTGCATGTTTTCACTTAAATATTTATATATCTCAAATTCACAACATACATCATCTCATAGCACTTCACATAGTAATGTGAAATTTTTAAACAGAGGACCCAGCAATCTCAAAGTTCCTTTTCGATTCCCTATAAGTAAGTACTGGACAACAGTAGAAAGGAGCCCCACCTCCTTTCCAAAAAAACAAAAAACCCTCAGCCAGAACCAGGCTAGGGGAAGGCGAGCATCTGCCTCGACCAGCCGGAGTGAGAGTGGGGATGAGGGGGATAGCAGGAGGGGGTTGAAAATCAATCAGTTCATCAATCGAAGTTTACCTATATAGCCCTTTACAACAGCCCAACGAGTGTCCAAAGTGCTTCACAGTGAAAAACAAGACAATAACTTAAAAACAATAAAATAACTTAACAGAATTAAAAAAAAACAAAACAAAACAAAAAAAAAAACAAGACAGCAGTAAAATAAACAATTAAAATAAACAGAAAATGTAAATACTGACAGCAACTTTTAAGCAACAGAAATTCTTGCTAAAAGAAGTTGACATACTTTATTCCACACTTACCTGGAATGACATTATCTGGAGGTAGATTTGGAGTCACTCCTGTATAAAGAGAACATAATGAAACTCAGAACAGTGAATATAGCTCATACTTTAGAAAGTTTCATACTCTTGCTTAGTTTTACCTGCATTGATCTGGCACAGCCAATCAAAGCTCAGCTCACAGTGCACATCTTCCCAAGATCCCTCCCATCTGGCTTCTTGCATTTTGAAGATCACACAAGATTCAATATTCATTTTATTGTTTGGCTCTCCATCCGACCAGTGTTGGAAATTGACCTGTAGACAGAAACAAAAAATAAACAGTGATTTCTAATTTTGCTGTCTATTTAACTGTGTCTTTTAATCTAAGTGATCAAAGTATGAACTTACAGGGGATCCATCGCTCCATACGTAACCTGTGTCTGGGTCAGGGGCACTAAGTCCAATCCAGGCGGAAAGATAACTATAAAGGATAAATTTAAATCAACGATTTAAACAGAAAATTTTGATTGTAAGATTTTTATAATAACCTATAGAAACTCTGCCCCAGTGTTCCGCTGGACACAAGCCACCTTTTGTCATCATCAAAATTTTGCAGTTTGCCAGATTATACTTGTACCGCTGTGGTATGGCAGATCGCTCTTCTTCACTGTGGATGCTGAGCAGGTCTCCTCCAATAGCCTTGCAGTAATCTCTGGCCTCATACCAGGTCCTCTTCTTTTCAGATGACTTGGAAATAAGCTGTAAACCAAACAAACAAACACTAAAAAAGAGGTTCAACATGGTTTGGTAAAGTCAGTCACCAATTTCTGGAGCATCTTTTAAAGGCAAAGGCTTTGTATATGTACATGTGTATGTATAGAGTTTTATGTCTAATAGTTTTTGCACGGTGACTCTGTGGTTTGCACTGTCGCCTCGCAGCTAGAAGATCCCCAGTTCATGTCCCGGTTAGGACACCTGGGAGTGCGTGGAGTTTGCATGTTCTACTCGTGCAGCGTGGGTTCTATCCGGGTTCTCTGGCTTCCTCCCACACAGTCCAACAACATGTTGAGGTTAATTGGTGATTCTAAATTGGCCATAAGTGTGAATGTGAGTGTGCTTGGTTGTCTGTCTCTAAGTGTAGCCCTGTGATAGACTGGTGACCTGTCCAGGGTGTCCCCTGCCTTCATCCTGAGTCAGCTGGGGTAGACTCCAGCCCCCTAAGACCCTTGTGAGGCTTAAGCGGTGCATAGATGATGGGTGGATGTTCTATAAGGTTTTGTACAGCAATATAGTCCTAAAACAGGGACTGATTGAAGCACTAAAGCATTGTATCTGTTAACCCTATAAAATAAAGTGTTGCTTTGAGCCTGATTAAAATTTTCAATATTGGTGCACGATATAGTTTTCTCCTCTGGTGAAAAACATGTTGCTCTAGACCTATCCATGTTTGTGACTGGTGCCAACATCAGCCCTGTTATGTGAATGTGCTCACGGTTAGATTTTGAAAATCTGGGTTGAACCAAGTTCATAACCACTGTTGTGTAACTGCTTAGACAGACTGCATTTGTTAGACCTAATGTTGTAGTTGTAAGTTGATCTTGCATCCTAAGCAGGCCCCAGAACAAGGTTAAGTTACAGTTATCCTTTAAACTAATTTGTCTTTTTAAAATGTGAATGTACCTTATAGCACTGTTTTCTTGTCCCAATTCGTTTCCAGCCATCTGCACAATTGGGAGGAGAAACACTGGGTGGAGCAGGAGTTAAAACAGCCCCCTCTGCTAGCTGCTTGCAAATGTATTTCTCCTTACTGGTGCAGGGCACCACATCCCAGAGGCCGGCAAAAATCCCAGTCCTCATGGCAACACAGCCCTGTTGGTGACCTTGCGTTTCCAAAGGAGAAATGGTGAAATGTTAATCGTGAGGCGACCCTCTGTGACATTTTACTGATGGAGGTCAGTGTTTCTCCATACCTGGCATTTCAGCATTCCAGTGAGTAAATCTCACTAAGAAAGTGTTGGTCCAGACAAATTCAGAGATGTTCCTCTGATTTGAGAGCCCCAGCCAGAAGTATCTGTCTGGTTTATTCCCTACTAAGCTCACAAGGAAGGCATTATCGACCCTGAAAATATTTACAGAACGAACATAGATATTTAGTGCCTAACATAATTTAAAGCAGACATGATTATTTCATTATTTTTGTTCAAATTCAGTTTTAAATCTTAAATCTTGTGTGCATTGCATCTAAAGCATTTGAAAGAAAAAAAAAAAGAGTTTTTTTTTTTTTACCCAGATGAAACATCAGCTAAGTAAGAATCTGAACTCTTGCAATCATCTTTAGCTTCATGAAAAGACTTGGGCTCTCTTCCAATGAAGTAGCAGTATGAACCATGTCTCCTCCACCCCTGGATTGATGGAAAGCAAGAAAGTGATGAGTCATTTACTGTGATTAAATCACAAAATTTGCTTTCTTAATATTCAGTATCTGGGTTTGACAGCATTAATATTACTAAGTATGACAGCTGAAAGCAAAACACTCCACCAACTTTCACCATGGTTGTCTCAAATCGAGAAAAGAAGCTATAGTCACAGACATATTATACACACAGCTTTAAACTACACAGCATTATGAGGGGAATTGTACAACAAGCTGAAACTATTGATATATTGACCTTAAATTAAGTACTGACTTTAGCATACTCTCTACACTGTTAGTTCATCTGTTTGTTTTGGTCTTTAGAAGCTGCATAGTGCTCTGCTGTGTTCACCTGTCTAAGCACTGCTGCTGTAACACACTGGGCTAAAACAACAGACGGCCTTGTGGGAGTGGCAGAACTGGGAACTTCAGACATCATCATATGGACAGAAAAACAGAAATTACCAAAGAAAATATGAAAAGACAATGTAAACTCAACGCACACTTTTGCAGCCTCCGGCTTCCTCCACTTTAGTTCCAGTGGGTGTTGAAGAGCTCATCTTCATACAAATGAAGCCCTGCTTCTCCTCACACACACGGTCAGCCCAGTTCCCATTCTGCAACACAGTACCATCAAATATTAGGTGGAGAGTGGAAGGTAGTAACATCAGTGTACTGGTATGTCACATGTCCACAAATTCCACAGTTTCAAAGCTGTAGAAATTTAATGTTGCACTTTAAGTGTAGACAAATGTCTGTTTACCTATATACCTATTGATATTTTATGCTCATATACATCAGCGTATGCACTGTACCCACATCATGCTCCTTACCTCTCCTCTGATTAGAACACAGTCTTTTATATCAGAAGAAACTTCTGGTTTCCCATATTCCCAGCTTGTGAAGCTGACAGCAGAGTGATCAGTCCAGTCAAATAGTCCCTCTGTCTTCCTGTCGTTCAATCCAATCCAAAGCTCATCAGTGGATGCTGCTGACAAAAAAAAGATAACCTTCTGTAAACTGTTTTACAATAACTTAATATATTACTAATGAAGAACACGCATTTGCACATTGTGTTTTATTCATATTACTTCGTTCTAAACTTATTTCACCCAAGTCAGACAGATGGAAGGAAGGCCAATGGACTTAAAATAACTCTGTTGATTGAATCCTTGTTCAATTCTTCCTCAGAGGGACTCGTCTTTTATTCTGTTGTCTTCACGTACCAAAACCAAGCTGAGAGATGACAAAGCTTTGGTCCTCCACATTGCGAATGCTCACAAGGTTCCCTCCTTCATCGCGGCACTGTTTCTGAGCATCAGACCATGTTTTCTTAGTACGATCAAGGTGGAAGCAGTGGCCATTGTAGGGAACCCAGGGTTCTGAGCAAAATCCTGTCCCAACAGCTGATCATGAAGAACAAAGAAAGTTATGTACTTAATGACAGATATGTACTGTAGCTACAGTACATTGTAGCCAGAGGATGTCTTGAATAGTGTTGCATTGTCTACAAAATGAGAGGCATGGCAGCAAAAACAAGTGTTCTTACCTACCATCCACAGATTGTCCACAAAGTAGATAAACAAAACTAAATATGGGCAAGCCCACAGATACCACGATGCCCATCTGGAACCCACACATTCAGCCTAGCAAACTATGAAAGATGTTTAATTCGGCTTTATCGTTTTATCTTCCATCATGACATGCAAATGCATGGTTCACACTGGTGATGTTAAGACACAATACTGCAAGCTGTTAAAAAATCAGGTGTTCACAAGTATGAAGATCACCAGCATCAGCTACAATGATCAGCTGAATTCGAGCAGTGTGTGATTACAATGTGCACTGAGGTACTGCTAATTCACATCATTTACACTTCTATAGGCAGCAGTGGAACATGTGAAGGTGGAGACATGAACATTTAAAGAGCTGATCTTCATGAAGAGTTCCTCCTCCTGCTGTAGTTGGATATAAAAATGTATAAATACACTATAGTCCAGTTATTCACTTCAGTTGTTTTATGGCTTCTTTTCAGATCCTCCACTGTCTTGCACTGATTTCATCAAAATCTATTTTCAATCATTTTAAAATACCAAAAAAGTTTTTATATTCTACTATATATTAGCGCATTACTTTTCTTGACGTTTCATATTCGTATCATTTCAGTATCAGTATTTTTAGGCAGGCATTGTATGTAAGTCATAACTCTGATATCGTGAGAACACTAGCGTAGAACAGAATGGATCTTTTTCTATACCTTGTGTAGGGATTTCCTCGGCTCCTTTACTGTAGCAGATGTAGCCGAGTTTCTTGCTGCAGGGGGAACTTTGCCAGGTGTACTGTACAGCAGGTTCAGCAACTGCACAGTGGTGTCCCGGATCAGGAAGTGGATGTCCTTAAACATGATGATGATCATGTTTAACATCACACTGCTTGCACTAATCAGTTAGTACTGACTATTGCTATTAATCCTAATATATTGCCATTTTTGTTGTACCATCTTTGAGCTGAAGAAAAACCTACCAGAGTCCCATTTCATATATCGGTAGGGCCTCCCATTAATCCATTTCCAGCCGTGATCTGGATCCAAAATCAGTCCAATCCAAAGTGTATTGCCCCCTTTCCCAAGTAGTGCTGTTAGGGCAATGAAGAACAAAATAACAAACAGCTTTCCTTTTAGTCAGTACTTACATTTCTGATTATAAGAATTGTAAGTATTCTGTATTATCAACATACATAGAGCCTCCAGCATGTCAATAAAAAAGATCTATTTAATGCAAAGTTCTTTTCAGTAATAATTAAAAAATTCACAAGACACAAAATGAATTGGTACACAGTAACTGTATGTAGCTACAAAGTAACAAGTGCATGATCTCTTTTTCAGTGCATTTAGCAAAGAGTCACCTGTTACCTTACCTGTGATATAAGCTTGCTCGTGTGGATCATTGATGCTGAGCAGGGACGAGCCCTGCTGTTTGCAGCTGACTTCTGCCTGAGGCCAGGTCAGAGCTGACTGTGTGTTCAGCTGGTAATACCCTCCTGTGTTTGGATGTTTATTCCAGTCCTCCCTGGCTGTTTAATAGGTATACAAAATACATTAAGTGTTAAATGTTATTTGTAATAGTTTCGCCCTGTAACCTTAAGTTGTACAATTTTTACTCAGTTAAACTATAGAGGCTTGACTTAACTATATAACATTGTTGTGTCCTATAATAAATTATGCTTGTAGGTGCTTTGAATAACAATTATGCCTCCTGAAAGCTTCATTTATTCATACAAAGTACTTCACGGGCACTGCTTACAGGTAGTTGGACAGTACCCCCAGCGTTCGCTTTCAAATTTTGTCTCAACCGCACACCAAAGACGCTTCTCTGAGGAGTCAAATGTCGTGCAGTTTGAGTACCACTGGTGTTTGTACAGAAAGGGAAACATGCAGGGCTTTCCAAACGCATTTCCACCGACAGTGAAAAGCTCTAAAAGGGATTAAGAACATAACAATCATTAGTTATAGAATATCTGTAATGCTAAAACTTACCTTTCATTAGAACATGTGACAAACTTCATTCAAAAAAGTGATGCTAAATTCAGCCTCAGAGGTTCTCTGTATTTATCTTTCACTCATGATTTGCAAAATAAATATGACTGTACATTATATGCAGACACCTGTGCATGGATGTTTCCCTCATGGTTGATAAAACTAATTGGAAATATCACTTGATGGAAACCTCCTAACTTTAAAGCATGTAAAACTGTAAACTTTAACATTTTAGCTTTGTTTTCTAGTTGAATTGATGAATTGATGAACTGAATTAAATTGATAGGACACGTGTTTCATACAGTACTGTACCTCTGTATGTTCTTGTACAAGCACCACTGGACGTCCCTGAAATTGTGAGGTGGTTATTGGGTCCCGTGGTTTTGGAGAGAACAGCTGTGTTATCTGCAGTGAGCTCAATGTAAAGCTCTTGGCCTTTGAGGGCGAGCATTGTTTCATTCTTGCATTCCCACTTTTGGAGTTCACTGTTTTCATCACAGTCATATAGAGTTATATCACTCCCCACACTTTTACCCTGGGCTCCAAGGCACTTATTCAGTTGCTGAACCAGAAGCCGATCGCCAGTTGTCCAGCGTATGTCATTGCAGTAGTTGTTTCTTTTCACCAAACAAAAACCAGTGGCCTTGTTAGTTAGTTGAAATGATGACTCTGCAGAGAGAGAAATAATGCAAACTCACTTGCATACTCACATTACTTGGGTGCTTTTGCGGTGTCTAATTTGATTTCATATTGCATGGACAAGCATTCTGACAATTGTTTACCGAGTAAGCAGAAACTATAAAACAAGTGGAGATCTTACACCACAGCGTAAAGTGTACACCTACAATTTATTTTACAAAAGATCAAAGTTAAAAATTGGAATACCATACCATCTGAAGCCAAACAATGGAATGTTTGGATGAGGAGCACAAAGGCTGTACAAGTAATCTTCATTGTGAGGATCCTTACTCCCCACAGCAGAAGACTTTACCGACTCCTAGGATTTAGGAGTTGTGTGAATGACTGCTGCACGTCAGTCTTAACAGGACTCACACATCCTGTCTCGGCAACTCTAGACGTGGTATTTGTCGCCTTAAAAAAACCAAAAAAAAAACGGAACCTAGATACGGATATTTGCACATTCAGCTGTTTTATTGCGTTACATGGTACATTCCCAGAACAGCATGTATCTTACCATGTGGATATTCACTATTGTGTAACAAGGAGACTGGTGTGGGAAACAGGAAGTGCAAGTTTCATGCTTCGGTTTGTGACCACTTAATGACAGCCAGACTATACACTTAAAAAATGCATGAACCAAGACAAATCATTCTGCAAATTGATAATTATGAACGATTTGGCAAACATATCTTTTTTCCAGTCGATATTACCATTGCAATTCGATGAGACTACAGTTTAAATCGGAGGGTGTGGTGAGAGGTGTTACAAATGTGCGACGTATGACCCTTAAATAATGCGACTGGGATTAGTTAGGACAACTACAGGTATACATCAATATATGGGCAGCCTAAAACTCTTTACATTTTTATCTGCTTAAGTTAAACAACACATAAATTACAACATCTTTTTTTTTT
>NW_007578199.1:369506-375923 GCF_000690725.1 Stegastes partitus | reverse complement strand
CATGTTTTTGGACTGTGGGAGGAAGAACCCGGACAGAACCCAACCTGCATGGGGAGAACATGCAAACTCCATGCAGAAAGATCCCGGGCGTCCTAAGCGGGACATGCTGTGAGGAGACGGTGCTCGCCACTGATCTACCGTGCAGCCAAAGCCACACTCCATATATCCTAAATTACTTTGCAATTTGCATCTGTTTTAAATTGCAATTTTGAACATTATTTACAGTAATATTCTTGAACTAATTGTACATTTATGAATGTACACTTAACTTCACTTGTATGGTTTTGCCACAACACGTGCAGACAGAGAAGCAGATGTGATACAAGTTATGTCTGATGCAGCCCTGCATGATTCACACATATTGCAGTTTGCCAAGTTCAGTCAGTTTCAAAGTCACTGAAGAAAGTATTTTGTAACTTCCACAGCAAGGAAGCTATCAAAATGCTGATCTTTTTTTTTTTTTTTCAACGTTTCTGTCACAATGCTGGACACTGCTCAACAAAGAAATAAAATGTTCACTTACTTGCATCCTTTTCAGGAGACTTTCAGCTGTCGATGTGTCCTAAAAAACAGCCTTTACAGGGACTGATTAGTAACAGGAGGGCAGTTTGACTCAGGGGCCCAAGGCCCTAACACGCTATGCCATCCTTGAGAGGACTTGAATGGATGAGGACCAATTGATATTTTGGCGCTTATCGTTTCATACCACTGAAGGTCTCCCTATACTTGCATTGGTTTCCTCCCACAGTCACAGCCAACGTAGGTTGGGTTAACTGGCAACTTGACATTGCTGTAGATGTGGATGTGGGCGAAAGTGATTGTATGTGTCAGCCTTGTTTGACTGAGTTCAAGATGTTCCCCACCCAGAGTATAACCCTGAACTGAACTAGCAAAAAGATTGCTAGTTAAGATAATCCAGCAACAGCTAGGTTTACTCCACAACTTATTTAGATAAATTAAAAACTAGCTAGATGTAATTTGTAAGAAAATGATTGCACAGCCCCAAACCATGCAGACATGTCGTCATTTCTTTGCAAAATCTCTGCTGATGAGACAACATGGTCCTGGCTGTTGCCTTTGTGTGCTAATGCAGTGACAGTTAAATTCTATGCTGTGGCGTTGCGGGGTAAGGGCAGTCAAGGTAAAAAAATAAGACAGGATTTCTGCAGATGAATCAGTGTGAGCTAAGGGAGGAGATGCTGCAAATCTGTTCTTCTGGGAATACGCTCTTAAGTAGGCTTGATTGTGGCTAAAAGGGAGAGGAGACGTCTTTTGTTAAAGCAGTGATATAATGTTAAAATGCTAACTGAAGCATACCTAATGACATTTACACACTCAAATAAATATTTCTGTACTGTAATGAAGTGCTCAGTTGGACCACAACTAACGTAAAACTTTTTTGAAAATAACTTGTACTTTTTAAAAAGGAAGTGGTCTTTGTGAATCAGAGAAATCAACTGGTGAGTAGGAGGTCAAGAAACTCAGCAGGTGAGACGCGCGAGTACAAACTGCTGAGTGGATAAAGCAGTTGGGTAACATCAAGTTCAAATTTGGTAATCCTCAATGAAAACCTGTTAAACACTTGCTTGGTTCAGCACAATTTGTCTGAGACATTTCCTGTAAGAATGAGCAGCTCCCTGTAGATACATCTCTTCCCTTTTTTAAATCTATAGTATGTAAAGCAACTCACCTGAATGAATTGAATGAATTAATCCTGCTCTGAGGCCTAAACATGGCAGCTTGAAGTTCAGTTCTTACTCAACTCTATCACTGTTAGTGACGAATATACTACATTCTCAATTTTTGGAGCACAACAGTTTTGTCTTATTGTGCAGTTTAACTCATTGTAGTAGGCCCTGCAAATTTCCATCTCAAGCTGGAAGTATGAGTAATAATGACAATGTTCTGATTCTGCTGGTTGTCCACCTGCACAGAGAACGTCACCTTTACACGGATGGAACACGTGCGCGAAATTGTCATGAGTAAGGATTCTACATAGCACCACGCTATCAGAGGTCGGTCCTGAGTTACATACGTTTTTGTGACTACTGGTAGGTGTGCGGTTGTGATTTCTTCATGGATCTCTGTAACTGGAGCAGAGAAGACAACATCACATTCCATGTCGGTCAGCAGCTGGAACGATCTGACCACATGTAATCATCGGAGGTGACGGCAGGTGGGTCTGCGGCTATCATTAAGGGAAGAAACAACCGTTTTCACAGTGGAAGAGGCCATAGTTTCTAAAAGCAGACATTAGGAGCATGCTTAGAGTTTCCTTTAACATTCACGTTTGTGCACTTTAAGTTTAGTTCCCCTGGGTCATACTGTCGAGGCAGATTTCTACTGTAATATCTGTAGAATATAGCACACTTCATAAGGTAAACTATACTTTCTGATTACAGTTTTGCACTTATTTCTCAGGGGCACCACCAAATATACAATTCAGAAATTAATTACTAATATTTCAAACTGATCTTTAACAAATGATCGAATCTATTTGTATTGATCAGTCTTATAATCAGAAATCGTAAACTCTGATTACATTGACCTCCAGTTCCTAAACAAAGAAATACACAGTAGACGCAACAATAATTATACACAAAACATTTATTAACTAATAGTACAAACAATAAACAACAATGACGTAACAAACAACAGACAGTGAATGAATGCATGCAGATAAACACGGTAATTAATCCACCGTGATCGTCACTGGAAGCAGTTGGGAGATTGGTGTTCAATTTAGAACCACTTAAAAATTGAAAAACCAATTGTAATTTCTAAATTCACCCGTTCAGCAGAAAGAAGATGATACTTGCGTAGTCTTTGTAGGAGGGAGAGGAAGGTTGCTGCAGGATGTGTCATGAAAATCTGCTGGATGACTTACCGAGGTATGAAAAAAGTGTACCGATAAAAAATGACCAAGAGTCAAAGCTCACAATCACAAAGAAAATGTTTGCAAGAGTTAACTTAGGAAGCCCCAACTTTAAGTAAAAGGTAGAAAAAAGCAGCTGTGAAAAATAGTAAATAAGACCTCCTAAGAAGTCAGTAAAAAGCAGAAGAAAAAAGATAGAAAAAGTCAAAAAAAATAAAATAAAAAAGGAGGAAAAATCCTAAATTCAAAAGAAGAGCCTGCATTGCATTCAAGTGTTTTTCTTTTATACAGCATGTTCTTTAATTCAAATCACCATCTAACCAGTCATGGATGTGTTCATCTAAAGAAGTGGTCTGCACTGGGCTCCACAAGAGGTCAGAGGCCAAATACCTTTATAGCTTAGTTTGAGGGAATTTCTAAAACATATAAAATAAATGTTAGCGACTATAATTACAGATCTGAAACCACTGAACATGTGATTAAAATGATGTCAAACTATCTCGTGTTTTTCCTAAAAGTTTTTCAATGTAAGCGTGCATACAAAGGTTGAAATTTCATGATGCATGATAGTAAACTTCTATTATAACAAAGAACACAAGCATATACATTCAACAATGAGAAAAATAAGACTTATATGTATGCTTAGGATAAAGTTTTTCTGTGTCCTTTATGGCTGTGACAGAGAGAAAAAAGGAGAGTGTTTGTCTTCTTTAATACTGATGCTGATGCCTTGACATCATACTGAGTCCAGATGTTGGGATCATTACTCTGGTCACATGTAGGTGTCCAAAGTGCACACGGCCACATTGCCAGTAAATACTCACAGGCTTTTTTTTTTTTCCCCTGCAGCAATATAATCTTGCAACCCACCTGCCTGACCAGCTACATTTGGCCCTTTGTCTATTTTCTGTTCCTTAAAATGACGCTCAACTAGAAAGTTTTCCATTTTGAGGCAATTGATCAGATTTAGTATTAGTCACAGATGTTGCTTGACAAGTTTGCAGCAGAGGACTTCAAATGAGCGTTACACAGTGTTGCAGAAGAGCTGGCAGCGCTGCATTGAATCACAAGAGACTAGTTTGACAGGGATGGCAGCCAAATATAAATCTGATATGGTTTTTGATAAGGGCAGTCTTGGAACTTTATGATAAATGCGAGATGGCGCCCACAGAGGCAGACATCTTTGCGCAAACCCAACAACCACGACCTCAAGCGGGGACGTGCAGCCGAAAGCGGAAGCGTGGCGAGAAAAGAAGTGGGCTACGTGCTGAGATAAAGGCTTGAGGCCGTGGTGCAGAATAACTGTTGTTTGTGTCATCCCCCCCCCATTAACAGCATGCGCTTTAACAGTTACAGTAAGAATCAGGACTAGTTTTGAATGCTTACATTTTTGTTTTTGTTTTAGCAGTCCTGAAAATATTCCAAACCATGACTGCAAAACTAAACTACACACCAAACTGACTATTGTGTAGCATTACACCTCCGGCTTTATACAGTGGCTGTTCTGTAGCAAGTATAAACATACGCAGCGCTATCTTAACAGTTACAGCGAAGGAGAACAAAAGGCCTTCACAGTACATTCAATCGATCAGTTTCTTCTTAGTTGTAACATCACTATGTGGCTGATTTTCCCATTATTGTTCCAAAAAAGGATTTTAACAACGTAATGCCAGCACTGTTCAAACGTTCAGAACATACTGTGAAGCCATTGGCCATGCAAGTGGATCATGAACAGTGGGTCCTTACAATAGAATACCCTACAATTAAATTCTGAGTTGTTTTTTTTTTTTACTGAATTATATAGTTACCACAAGTTCAGCGGTCCCTTCCTCCGCATTCTCTATCAGTTTTTTCGTGTCAACTACATCTGGCTGTGGCTGCCTACTGCTGAAGAAGAGTGGGTTGTCAAAGGTGGCTGAACTGGCCAGGATGGGTAATCGATGACCATGCTTCTTGTAGATGAAGAAGGCAATGACTGCCCCAACTGCAATCCCAGCAATGCCCAGCACAGTTGCCAAAATGATGTGGTCCCGATGACGATCAAGTGTTGTAACTGCACAAATTGAAAGCAGATGGTGATCAGACTGAAGAATCTTTCCCCAATTTCGAATGAAATGAAGAAGATAAAGAGACGTTACTTACCAGGTAATGGTGATGGTGATGGTGGTAATACTGTCACGGAAAAATAAAGGAAATGTGATTAAATAACATGCTTTAATCAAATGTACAACTGTATACCAAAATTATAGCACACAGTAACTTGACCTGAATAGAAAAACTGCATTGGGCACGTTCATATTTGCACGGTAAGTATGACAATTACTTGTTTAACCCGTTAAGTAAGTAGTAAAGTAAGAATAAAAGTTTGCAGGTTCACGTTCATTCAGAAAACCTTTTAAAAAACATAAACATTTTTTGTAAGATTGTTCAAAAAAAAAAAAAAAAAAAGCTTTCCTTTACCTACACTTTAGCCACATTAACAATCAATAATTGTCTTTATTTGCTAAAATTACTGAAATACAGTGGGCATTTTTTTAACCCACTGACATTTAATACTTGTTGTAAAATGAGCCAATATCGAATTTGAAAAGCAGAACACCAGTTCAACTAAATTGCAATGAACAATGACATAATTAAAAATGCAACTGAACAACTGGCCCAACAAAATCCAAAGCGCCACATAAGCACTGACTTAGTCGCTGTAGTTAACTTTAGTCCAGCTCCCGAAAATAGCTGCCCAAATACTGTCACAGCAACTTTGTCAGTCCAGGAACCCTGTCAGTATTCACTGTCACCTCTAAAACAGATTGCTGATACATTTCATCACCTTAGTTTTAATGTTCTTGGCAGCATGTAATCAGAGTTCTGCTGCTTCTAAATGTTAGCATTATTGCTGTCTCAGCTTCCAGTCTGTGTTAACATCTAAAAAATATGGTTTAGCTACAAGTCATTTTACTTTAGCAAGCTGAAGATAGGCACTAGATACCTTTTTGACAAGCTGAAGCTGCAGAGTTCATCAACATGACTGCCACACTTAGTCGTTAGACCTGTAACTCCATCTCATTTAACAGGAAAAGGCTTCACCTAGCGGTGCAACCAGGTACTACAGCAAATCCACAATACATTTTCTGATACATGTCCCTCATCTTCTGCTGTATCTGTTAAAATATTCTTAATTAATTAATTCTTAATTACAAGCAACTGATTAGCAATTCATTCTTAATATCCCTTGTTTCCAATCAGTCCTACATGCTTCATAAAAGTCACGAATGACAAACAACTGAAAGACAGTCGTCCCCAAAAGGCAGTCTGCCCTTACTGTCAGTGCTGACTGAGAGACATGGGTGTTTTGCAGGTGTATGGTCTATCATACCACTTTAACTCTCTCTTGCTCAGGTACCGGAGCCTAAAACTACATCTGTGCTTGCTTTTTTTTGGTTGTTTAGGTATTGCGTTAATGCAATTTGTTATTGCTTTAACATGTATTATACATCATTTGGCGAATTGTCACATTTAATCTAAATTCTGAACTTCGTGTGCAT
>NW_007578199.1:266364-368924 GCF_000690725.1 Stegastes partitus | reverse complement strand
CTAAGCAGAGGCTCTGCAGTCCACCACCGTGTGGTATATAGTTATATCACCTGTCTGCTTTGTGATCCCACATTATTGACAGTGGAAGTTACAGTTTGTTTGCCCTCCCCAAATTGTGCCACTAGCTTCAGCTGGCAAAGTGAATAACTGCAATTGCAAAATCTGTCACAATCAGTGATCTCAAAAGACAAAATAATTTGTATTGTTTGATCTTAGCACTATGAAGAGATATTGTTACAGTTCAAATTGAGTGAAAAAGGATTGTTTTACCCTTTGGTGTTTTGCAGATGTATGGTCTTTCATAGAACCCATGGTCTGCCTTCCATGTCCCATCTGATGTGCTAATCTCTCCATAATTGGAGTCGAATTGCTCCTCTCTCCAGTTCGTGTAATCCATGACTGTCCTGTCCAACCACAGCCACTCCTCTGGAGACAAGTAGACAAATAAGTGATGTGCTTGTGCTATAACATAGAAAGCAGCCCCACTTGTGTACAATGAAAATAAATTATGAATGAGTGAAAAACAAATGATTTTAAAATCAAAGCATTATTTACAAAAACAACTTCACATGAATATATCATTATCATTAATTGTCCAATGTTTCTCTTTTTCTGATAGTAGACAGTGTGCATGTACCTTTGGTATTTTTAAACAGACCCATCCAAAAAGATGTGTAGCTGTCATGAAATGTCTTCACATTTCTTGCAATGAAGTCTTGTTCAAAGGAATCTTCAATGCTGGCAAGCATTCCACCTTCACAAGATGAGAAAGGATTTGTAAATAAAAACTACAAGATGTTATTGTCTAAAACCATCTGTCAAAGTAAGCACTTACCATGTCTTACACAGCTAGCTGCTGCATTTGCCCACCTTTCTGATTCTGTGAAAAATATATAGCAGTATTCCCTAAATGGTTTCCAAAAATATTTTTGTAGCCCATATGTTAAATCTGGGTCTTCAGGGCAAATTCCTGGAAAACCTGTTGGTTCTGGTGGTGGCACATCTGTGAATAAGAGACAGCGATGACACTGGGATCAATTAATTAAATATTTGTATACTTTAAAATCTAGTCTATTAAAAGCATTTCAACTATTGCGCAATATTGCAAACAACAACAACAAAACAACCCTATGTAGCATCTACAAATATGCAAACAAAAGTGTTCAATCCATATAATGTACATTTTGGAATCACATCTTATATTAAAGCAATGATCCGAACAAATAAGTCAGGGTATGACCCAGTGTTTTCACTGTAATAACTTAAAGTTGAGACATGATGGCATATAGGATGAGTTACGTATCCATTTTTTAAAAAAATGAACATTAGCCTGTTTGTGGTTGTACCTGTGGACTTCATGCAAACACTGCTCATGGTCTGATTGCAGTTAGCGGTTTTCCATTTTCCATCCACATCCATGTAGACGCAAGCTCGGTGTGTGCTCGGTTCATTTTGACCCCAGTGAGAAAGTGTTACATGCCAGCCATCAACAAATTTGAAATAACCATTGGTCTAAAAAGAACAGAATAAATAGAATGGACTTAGTGTTATTGTTTAACCATTTGTTTTTTAGAGATCATCATAGTAACGAGTGAGGAGCATTCGATACATGTGCTGCACACAGGAATGAAAGCACTGCAGACAATGGAGGTTGAGCAGGACAAACTATGTGATGACACTGTTTCTAAAGTACCCTGAGCATCTTTTTCAGCGTCTTTAAAAGAAAGTTTCAGTAACAGGCTAATATAGACCAGTGATACTGATCAACCAGTATATCCGTGGTATTTTGCCCAAATATACCTGTTCCCCAAAATGACTTGGAATAATTCTGGCAAGCTTTTCTAATTCTGTAATTGTGCTATTGCCTTAATTTTAAAAAAAAACATGTGGCCTGGTATTATTGTTATTTATAATATTATTTGGAATTGGGCAGTGTAGCCTAAAGTAACAATTACTTTGTTAGGACTTTCTACAGCAGTCAGTACTTGCAAACAAACCTTTCTTTTTGGTTTTTTTGGAGGTTTTCACAACGATACCTGCACTTTGCTGAGTCCAATCCACACAGGGGCCTTCAGAGTCACAGCCAGCAACTCAACATACGCCTGCATCCACTCATTTCGCAGGCTAGCAAGGTTGGCGTCATCACCTTCACAGTTCTTTTTTGCTGCCTCCCAGTTCATTTGCTGAGGAACAGCCTTGGCAGAGTCATTAAGTATTTTGACGTAGGTGGTAGGAGCTGTTGGTTCAGGGGAGTCCGGAAGAGATGGGACTGTTTAGGATGAGAAAGAAAAAAATATATATCTGAAAATTTTAAAACACTGTACAGTAATTTGGAAATGTTATAGTTACAATGCAAATTTAATCACAGTCTTCATCTTTGGAAATTACTGATTGCAGAACTGAGAACACTCACAGCAACTTACTATCAGCATGATTAGTGTTACAGACAGTATTTCATACCAATGAAAATACAGTTTTTAAATAATTTTATGCCTTAGTTCACATAATTTCTAGAGGTTTTATCATATTTTGGGAAGACAGAGAGCAAGCAAGCCAGAGGGAGTCTAACTGGGCTCCACTGAAATGGGTTAGTGACAGATTCAGTAACACAGCTATTAGATTAGCTGATTAGCAATTACAGATTGATTTTAAAAACCGTTGGTATGCCACCAACTCTCCTGGGTGGAAAAAGGCTCACCAAGATTTTGAAGACAGATAAAACCATTTGTGTCATTGCAGGACTTTGTTATCCATTTACCAATACCAAGCGAAGGCCTGGTATTGATCACAGCACAGTTGTTCTGTTGAAACAAAGATTGAGGTTAACGAGGAAAACAAGAGTCTTGGTAGTTAGGAACATACAGGATGATTATAATGGCAATAATAGCATGTTCTTGTTCACTGAAAGCCTTTGATCCCATGGAAAAAGAAGTTTTACAAAGTTTTGCCATTAAGAATAGGTTTACATACTCCTGTAAAGACCGTGCATATTGTGGCAGCCTTCAGTTTCAAATGAGTCCTACAGCTCTCACGTGTCTTTGTCACAAAAAACTATCATTTATTTTGGTTCTTTCATCGATATTGGTAGCCTTTTAGAAAAATGGTTTAAAAATATATACACAGCAACTTAAATGATCAGTTTTGGTGATGTAGAAAGCTGTGTTAATCAAATTTTGTTACTGCCATGGCCTCTTAACTGACTGATAATGACTGATTATGACTGACTACAGTGGCTGACTTCTTTGAGCCAATTTAAATAGGGCCTGTTTGTGACACTCATTAGACTCAGTCAAAGAGGCCAAAGTGGGAAAGTCTAAGGAGTTGAATACAGATCTGAAAACACAAACTATTGAAAGTCCCTTGGAGTGTGCTGCTGGTCACATGGACTAAAAAAAAGGCTTTTTTTCGCAAGAAAAATGTAATGTTTAAATTGAGCATATATGGAGCTGTTTGACTGAAATGGCCAGAAATATGTTTGGAGGAGAGAAGGTGAGGCCGCCAACCCCAGGAACAACAAATCTACCATCAAGCATGGTGGTGGCAGTATTATGCTCTGGGACTGTTTTTCTGCCAGGGGACTGGTGCTTTACACAAAGTAGATGGAATAGGATGGCAAATAGGAGGATTGCCTCCACATTCTTCAGTAAAACCTCAAATCTACAGCCACAAGGTTGGTCTTGGATGCAGTTGGGTGTTCCAGTAAGACAATAAGCACAAACACACATCAAAAGTGATAAAGAAATAGTTAAATCAGACAAGAAAAAAGGTTTTAGACTAGTACCCCCAAAGTCCTGACTTAATCCTCATCAAGAACCTACTGACTGTGATGAAGAAACAAGTCTGTGTCAGAAAGCGAATTTAGTTGAACTACACCAATTCTGTCAAACGAGTGGTCAAAGATTCCACCAGAAGCTTGCCAGAAGCTTTCAGGACTGTATGTACGCCGAGAACAGTTTAGTATTAACAGTCTGCAGATATGAATTCAGTTCAAAATTCTCTGAAGAAATTCCGTAGTGTTATGTTTAGTGTAAGGGTCTGCTACACAACACCTTCAACATTTTTAACTAAAGCATTGTCTATTTGTACCTCACTGCTTGAGGTCGGTTGTAAAAATGCATGAGTTGCCTCAAATATTTATTATGGACCAAGTTAACAAACCCAACAAGTCTCTTAACCTATGAAGTGAATGTCCACACGTAGTTGTTCAAGTCAGTGCTTTCACTTACTTAAAAAACTGTCAGAAAATGTAATCAAGTGTATGTCCAAGCAGGTTATTTCTAACTATATGTTTACATACATTTAATAGATATGCTGAAGTATACAATCAAAGAAGCTAAAATACAATGATGGGGATTATTTCAAAGAGTGAAAACCACACTAATAAACTATGCTAATTATGTGTTTCTAAGAAAATACCATATGGTTCAGCAAAATAAAGAATCTTATTTATGTTAATGCTTTCAGTGACAACCAGTTCAGTTTGTTGTAGGCTACTCTGTGGCATACAATAAATCTACAAGTTGATTGAAGATCACTCACTCTGTTCCATTTTTTCCTTTTCCCATATCCGGTATGATTATTACAATAATTCAGGGAGTGTGGTAGTCAGATTATAAAGTCACTCACAAGATATGTCATCTCATGGCATTTTACATGGTATGTATATATGTATCTATATATATATATAAAACATATTCTAATAACTGGGAGACAATGTCTCCCATATCTCTATACCATAGGATAAGTCTCATGTACCCTTCAATCAAGCTTTTTAGATTTACCTCATGTAGCTCATGGAAGAACCAATGATGTCTCATCCATCTATGTCCATAGTCAAGGAAAATCTGCAGTGAAAAAGGAAATTTTAAATGTAAATAACCAGATATATGGTTATGAACAAAGCAAATGTTTTACACTCTTAAAAACAGTAATAATAGTATTGACTGAATCAACTTGATGCATGCTTTGCTTTTATGCACAACTATGTCTGCAGTGACATTAAACTGTAAAATGTTAGACAGTTAAATGTTACCCGGTGCCTTCGGTAAAAGTTAAACGGGTCATGTTCCTACAATGGAGAAACAAAGATCACAACACAAATTATCAGCAAAGCAGGACAATTCAGCCATTTCGCATCTTAAAGCATAATTGTGTACTTACCTGAAAACCCAAGTTGGTATATGAATTTTGTCGGCCATCAGTCCAAACAAATTGACCATGATGTAAATTATGAAAACCAATCCACAGGTCTGTTGTAGGTGCATCAGCCATTTGAGACATCAAAAACACTGAAATTTAAAAAAATGATTTACGGTTCACATATTTGCATGGAGCTGGAGGTTATACACTGTAGTAGACGTAGATCTACTATAACTGCACAACAACAGAAAGAAGTGCGAGCACATAACCCCCGCAGTGGTGACAACATTTAACTTGTTCAAACCAGTTTAACTCAAGTTCGGCCAAGTCGGGCTTTTTTATTTGTCATTTATGTGTTTTCAAGTCCCTCTCTGGTCATTGATTAAACCCCAAAGAAGAAACCATAGTGGACGTTTTTCCATAATAGTCCCTTCTTGCCTTAAAATGGCATGAAGATAACTGTACACCATTGATTCCTCTAGAATGTGCTGATCTATGAAGTCTCTGTCTACACCCATCCCTCGTCACTTGGAGGCAGCTGAAGCACATCACCTCTAGTGAGTGCAGCTGTAAAACACTCTACAGTATGCTATGGCAAGTTGTAACAGTGGAGAAATTTAACCAGTAGACCTGAAACTAGGGGATGAAACAAACCTTGCACATGTCTTGAGGAAATAGAGGCCAAGTTTCCACCCATTTGTTGGCATTTTTGCCTCGCTCCTTCCCACGTTAAATTCTGGTTGTTGATGATGTTGTAACACTGGAGTTGAGACGTCATAAGTTAATTTACAATCCTCCAAACGTGTGCTGAAAACAGGCATGTCAGCTTCACATGACAAAATATCTTCACGTAAAACCTCAAATTACAAAACAGAGCGTTAGATAGAAAGCTACCACAAGATCAATATTTAAAAGATATTTAAATATTTCATTTCAGCTGTGTTCTTCAATCCATCTCCTCCCATCCCTTCAACACTCATTGTTAAAACTGACATCTGACCTTGGAGTGGAATTTTTTCCAGGAGACTGGGCAGCCACCTTTAGGAGGCTCTGTGGGTGCCACGGTGGTGTTAGCCGGTAATGAGTCACTGCGCTTACAAATGGAGTTGTGCTCAAACCCACAGTTGTAATCGTGCCACAACCCTGTGGATGAGACCAAGATATGAAAATCAACAACCAACACAATCAGCATTTTGATATAGTATCAAACATGGATCAAAGCTATATTTCTGAAGATTTTGATGAAACTGAATTTGTTTTTCACTCTAGTTATGGGCAGACTTTTTTCATGAGCCATTCAGTGTATTTACATTCAGGTGTTACTTCTCCACTGTGTTTAGCCTAGTAGGCTAGCTGCCTACTTATAGTTGTCTTTTCCATATACTGAATGCAGTAATGAAGAGTCCCACAGCACACAGAGAAGCAGCTTCTAATGCAGTAACTATACTAGCAAAGTACAGATAGTCTGTTCTGACTGATGGAAGGTTTTCTTGTAAATTTGACATAGGCTGTATAGAATAAACATGTAGTTCAGAGGTTATAACTAAGCTTTGAGAGAAGATGTAGTTACATAATTTTAGATCACTGTGGTTAGTTTTTATTTATTTATTTTTTAAATCGATCAACATGAAGAATCTGCAAGGCTAACTTCACTTCAAATCATGTCAGAAGCCTTAAAATCAGTTTGAGGTTGTATAAGTTGCAGGCTGTCTCAGGTATTAAACTGTCTCGAAAGCAGATATACCAGTTGCTCTTTTGTTTGTATTTCTGACAAAGTGGTTGCTCAGTGAGTGTTTGCTGTAAGATTAAACCCCACTAGCTGGTACTGTGGTAAACACTGGGTTTGCCAAATCGTCCAGGTTCGTTTCATGTGTGTCTAATGTATGTCTGATAAGGTGAATCATGATTGATTTTACTCACCAGAAGTGGACATGGCAGCACAGTTCTCATCAAAATTCTTGAAATCAGGCTGTCCGTCTTCCCAGCTTTGAAACACCACTTGAGAACCATCCATCCACCTCAATGAAACACAAGCAACTTAAGTCAAATTTGTCACAAACCGCTCCTTGTGAAAATATAACCAGCACAATGACATAGTGGTTTAATTCTAAATGTTTTGTGTTTGTCTATTAAACTATTAACCCTGCTAATAGTTTATACTGTTAATAATATAACTCATTTTCATCAGATCAGAGCCTTAACACAATTTTTAGTTTCATTTCCATCATGACTGTTTAGTTTTCACTGTAACGTCCAAGTAACATAGTCAGGAAAGACATGCAAACAGAAAGAGTAATCCCCAAAGTATTCACACGACAACAGCAGCGCTTCAGGTACCCTCAAGTCAGTCACAGCAGTAACCAGATGAACTGACGGGACAATCTGAATTTTTCTTAAATTCTTCATTGGTAATTTTGTAACCGTCACCTGCAGCTCCAGATTGGCATATTGATTCCTAAAATGTAGACAAGAATAAGAAACCACTTCTCTCAGATGCAGAGACTTCATTAAAATAGTCTTTGCGTGATCATGGCTCAGTCAGACTCACTTTGACAATGTAGGGTGTTTAACTATGAGGCACCTATATGACATGAAAGAATGATTCATCTAAATCACTGAACTCCTGACTCTGGAGCAAAAAACCAAGATGCCAAAAAAAAAAAAAAGTGATTGAATCTGTCTGTAAGGCCAACCAATGATACGTTTTATTTCAACTGATGACATGACCTATGTATTCTATCAATTTCATTTTTTTTTCATTTTCCTTTTTCGTTTGTATTTATTTCATACTCACTGAAATGATCGATCAAGACCTACAGTCAGGCCTATCCAGTAGGACCCATACATTCTGGATATCTGCACAGAGGGTAAAACAAACAATATACACAGTTTGCTCAGTTTAAATGCCATGGCTAGTGTACCAACTAGCGTAACTGGTAATTGCTTTAGTGGAGTATAAATGTCTCTGCTCACCTGTTTCCATAAAAAGAGTCTTTCAGCTTCACTGTTGATAGTTACCAGGTCACCATGTCTCTGCTGGCAGAAGTGACGTGCTGGGTCCATGGCCATCATGTGGTGGTTTATGTAATACTGATTCCCTTTCCATATTAGCCATCCATCAGAGGTCGTGTTATACTCTGGAAAAGTGTCAGCAAAATGGAATGCATCTTCAATGTACATGTAAATTCTGACTTTTATGTATTTGTGTTCTTGATAGAGTCTGACAGCTGTTTTACATTCAAAGACATGCAAAAAGTGTGCAAAAAAAATTAACAAAAACTAGAAACAAGGTACTTAAACAACAAGTTTAGCAACACATCTTGGTAGTGGTGGAAAGTACATTTGCTCAGCTGCACTTAAGTACACATTTCTGAAGCACTTGTACTTTGGTATTTCTATTTTATCACACTGTAGCCCTCCACTCCGCTACATTTATCAAACAGCTCTTTTAAAATTAAGCTTTTTCACAGTGGGTAGTAAAAGTTTTTAAACCGTTTCCAACTTTTTGGACTTTTGATGTCCAACAAAAGCAGTGTCTAGTCCCACTTTCAGATGTCTGTGAGTTGTTAACAGTTCCACTATTTGTGATTTTTTTCCTCAAAACTTTTCACATAGTTTCATTTCAATAAATGTCAAAATGATCTGATGTCTTGCCAAAAATTTTAATGTCAGAAAAGAAGTCCCAATCACAAAAACAAACAAACAAACAAACAAACAAAGAAACAAAAACATGAGTCAGAGCTTGTTTTTCTTCTTTTTTCTCTATTAATCATGTGATGAGCCCTCTGATGTATCTGCTGGTTTCGTAGTTCAACCCTGCAGAATCTACAACAGTGGCATACTTCTGACACATTGCTACTTGTTTAAAATTAGGGAAAGATTGTAAGTGTGGTTCACAGACTCCACAATTAACAGCTTTTAAAAGAACTCTTTCATAAGTAGAAAGAAGTTTCTATGCAAACTGTCAGCAGTGAAGCCTGAGGGCAGCAAGGAGGACTCAATCCTGTAACAATAATGTCTGTCTATGTGGTCACGTACTTGTACATAATGGTCACTTACCAGGAGGGACGGGGTCTGGAGGAGGCTTGGGAGTGACTCCTGTAAGGGCAAAGAAAGAATTCATTCATGGCGTTTATTTCTGAACGCAGTGTTTAAGTGACCAGAGTGATCAGAGTTCTGAGCACCGGAACACACACAAAAAAGACAACCTGAATTCTTTAGTAACATTCATAAACAAATGTAACAGAAGTATTATGTAACCACATGGCCATGCTTTACCTATACGGATCTGGCAAATCCAGTTGTTGTTCTTCTCACAGTGAGCATCGTTCCAGGACCCAGCTCTTTCCCGCCTGTGGACTTTTAGCTCAGCACAAGATTCCATGCCGTTTTTATTGTTGGGCTCTCCATCCTCCCAGTGTTGGAAGTTTACCTGCAAACAAAAGCAAACAGTAAAACATACAATCATAAACTGATTTCTTATCATTTAAATTGCATAAACAATTTGATTATACAAAATGCAAACCAGTCACAGAAAGAAAATTGTGAACTTACTGGGGATCCATCACTCCATACATAACCTGTGACTGGGTCCGGGGCACTAAATCCAATCCAGACTGTTTCATAGCTGTAATGGACAGATTTATGTTCATTGTTTAATTTTTAATGAAAAACTGAAGTAATCTGTCTTAAATGGATGACAGTGGTGTGTGAATAGTGATAATGTGTGATGTATAACAAGTTGTATTTTACAGTAGAATTTCTTTTTGTGTAACTCTAATAATAGATAAGGTCCCACCGTACCGATGTGGAAGCATTCGTAGCTCGAGAGCGCTGTGGATGCTGAGCAGGTCTCCTCCGATAGCTCTGCAGTAATCTCGGGCCTCATACCAGGTCTTCGTCTCTGAATACCCAGTATACAGCTAAAACACAATTCAAGAGGTCCAACTGTGATTTGAGGTGTGGTAGTGTCTCTTTGAGCTTGATACAGCTTCTAAAGGAAAATTGAGACCAAACTACATGCTGGTCTTGGCCAAGGGGCAGTGTCTTCATATTAGCTGATTTTCATTGCCAGCAATTACCCGAGCGAGACGTGTTTCACAGTTTAAAAACATCCATGACACTATATCCACCACCTACTCCACCTAAGTGATGTATTCCTGGCTGCTCTGAGGGCTGACAGAATTAATGTCAGGTGCATGCAGAGACTGGTGGAGGATCTCTGTCTGGTGATACCAGGTCCAGACCAGCAAATCTGAATCTTACCCTCAGGGCGGCATGCCAGCTTCAACTATTTAAAAAAATAAATAAATAAATGTATGTGTAAATGGTTTTCATTGTCTCATTAAAACTATGTTTCTTGGTAAATATGCCAAAGTAGTTATATTCTAGTCAGGTGGGTAAAATCAAATTAAACCTTTTTTTCTCCTGGTCTTGATTAAAAACAGTTGTTTAAAATTAACAATAATTATCAATATTGACTAAAATTAGGCATGACAACATTTTCAGCGTTACCCAAACATCCACAGTCAAATTTTGTTCTGGATGCATGCTCCTGTAAATGAAACAGCTTTAATGTGATTCCTTTCAACCAGGAGGAGTTTTGACTCATTGTGCTTTGTCGGGATTTTCCTGTTCGTGTTGTCTTGTGCTGTCTTTCGCTGTAAGCATTCCCATATTTTTATTATAAACTGAGATCTCTGTCGTACAACACCACTGTATTTATGAAACTATTGTGTGCTTGGATGTATGTTTATATGGACTACATGTTTATATAAAACCAGCTGGTGCTCACTGAACCTTGAGGAACATGTGACTTTTATAATCTGCCTTGGGGTGAATGAAAACATGGCGTTCAGTTAACACTAATTGTGGTGCAAACAGTTTTTAAGGTGGGTGTGCAAACTGCGTAGAGGACACACAAACACTACACACAGTACCACTGTTTGCGTCAATATCATGAGTGCAGGTGTACGTGTTGTCCTTGTACACATGCAAGGATTTTACCTTATAGCATTGGTTTCTTGAGTACAAACTGTCCCAGCCATCTGCACACTTGAGGGAGGGAACAGTTGGCGGGACAGGGGTTAAAACTGCCCCCTCTGCCAGGTGTTTGCAGATGTACTTCTCCTTATTGGTACAAGGCAACACATCCCAGAGGCCTGCAAAACTTCCAGTTGCCATAGCAACACAACCCTGTTGGTGACCTTGCAGTGACAAAGGTGAAATTGTCAGTGGTCATTTGTGAAGCCATATTAAAACACATCTTATTAAGAGAAGTGTATGTTTTTCCTGTACCTGGCATTTGAGTGTTCCAGTGAGTAAATTTTACTGAGTCTGTGTTGGTCCACACAAAAACATCAATGTTCTTCTGATTTGAGAGCCCGAGCCAGAAGTGCTTCTCTGATCTCAGCCCCACCAAACTCACAAGGAAGGCATTATCCACCCTGGAAACACAGTTACACAAGTCACATCACTTCGGATTTCTTAGTGACTGAGGCATAAAGTGGATGAATTCGTTGACTGAATTACTTCTGAACCTATAAAATACAGCATGCTAATGTTTAGGATGCTTATAAAATGTTAGGAGTCAGAAGAAATGTTTCTACCCAGTTGAAACATCTGCCAGGTAGGAGTCTGAGCTCTTGCAGTCATCTTTCGCTTCATCGAACGTCTTTGTCTGAGTTCCTACAAAGTAGCAGTACGAGCCGTGTTTCTTCCAACCCTGAAAATGAAACAAAAAATATCATTAGCTTGTTGCTGTAAAATCTTTTAACATGATTGTATCATATTTTTTTTGGCAACAAGTAAAATTGTATGATATCACCAGAGTTTTGATAGAGTCAGTGACTATTTCCTAACACACAGCATATCATGTCTTCACTTTGCACATTGTCATTTGTTTGGTAACAGTTGTCTTTAGTCAGTATGTTTTCATTTCCCTTAATGAGAAGACATTTCCTACTCATCACTATAAATATTTAAATAGTCATCTATTTTTATTGTTCATTGTACTGTGTGTATACTTTTTTACTCAATATTTCTCTAATCCCCAGTTTGTTAAAAATATTTCAAACTACATGCCAGCCAGGAGTAGGTTTTGTGAAAGGTATCAAACATCACAAGTTGCTTAACTTTTAAGTTTATGATGCACTTATTCACTTGTTAATAGCTATACAACATAACAGAAACAAAATGTAATTAAGAATTTGGAGTCAACTCTCAGTTTTTCTGTGGACATGCATTGGCAATCAAAGTAGCGACGTGAAATCTTTCTGACAGCACTTTAACTTAGGGAGCAGTACATTTTTAACTACAGGCAGACATCTTTTAACAAGTTAGATGAGATGTTCACACACCATTTTGCAGCCTATATTCTGTTCCACTTCATCTCCAGAGGGTTCAGAGGCACTCGTCTTCATACAAATGAAGCCATGTTTCTCTGTACATACGCGGTCAGCCCAGTTCCCATTCTGCAAGACAGAAATGTCCTAAAATGTTCATCTACGTAGCACCTGGATGTTCCAATAAATAAGTAAATCATCACACAAAAAGCCCACCATACATACCAACAGACCAAAATATGTAGACAGACAAATCTTACACTTATTTGCAATTGCTGATCATTTCAATATAAAACTGTGTCTACTGGAGGTTTTCTACAACATATTTCAGCCTGATTGCAGAATTTGTTCCCATTTAGCCACAAGAACACTAGTGAGGTCAACTTTGGATTGTTGGGTTCTCTGTTTAAATTTGTAAGGTCCATACCTTTCCATGTTAAGCGCTGCGTGATGATGTTGGATGATAAGACTCAACTTGCATTATGCAATCCAGAGCGACAGAGGTCAAGGCACTGGACAGTTAGGTTCTTCAATGTGACACTCAAAACTTTGCCTTTTGAGCCTCGCTTTACATGCAGAGGCATTTTTTGCGTTGAAGCAGGAAAGTGCCTCTCCAAGACTGTTGCTACATAGTTGGGAACAAACTAAAATATCATAATATGCTGTAGCATCAAGTTTTCCTTTGATAGGAACTAAAGAGCCTAGCGCTGGGGTGGGCAATCCTGGTCCTCGAGGGCCACAATCCTGCATGTTTTAGATGTTTCTCTCTTCCAACACACCTGATTCAAATGATCAGCTCATCAAGCTCTGCAGAAGCCTGATAACGATCCTGATCATCTTTCTATGCACTTCCATATGTGTTGTCCTCGGCAGTAAAGTTTGATACGTAGCTGCATAGTTTGCTGGATAAATACTGGATTAGTTTTCATTATTGGACAAATAATGACGCTTTTATAAGATGCTAGCAGGACAACCACACCCACACCCTACTCCTTACCTGTCCCCTGATGAGAACACAGTCTTCTTGGCCAGTGGTGATAGATGGTTTCCCATATTCCCAGCTAGTAAAGCTGACAGTAGAGTGGTCACTCCAGTCAAACAGGCCCTCTGTCCGCTTGTCATTCAGTCCAATCCAAAGCTCATCAGTGGATGCTGCAGACAGAGAAAAAAATGTAATTACTATCCGTCATGTAACTTTCTTGAGGCTCTCAGCTCAACCTGTAATGCTTTTCTTGTCTTTTATGAGTCAGTTTTAGGCTGCTTTCATTTTTGGAGGAGGCTTAGACAACATTAAGTTGCTAATATATTGCACAATATATTTTTCAACAATATTGTCCGGCCACATTCTAGATTAAACCGAAGAGAGACGTGATATGTTTTTCTTGGTGGGACAGACCACAGCTCATACATGTGAAACATAACAACGAAACATAACTACAACTATGCTGTTTTTGTAAAGCTGGGAATATTGGGAAACACTACTTTAACCCTTAAAGTGTTTAAATGTGAAATTTTGAAATTTTAAAAAGCTGTCATGAATGATTAAAAAAATGTCAATATTATCTTTTGAAAGTGGAGTACAAATTCAAATTAACATAAAATGTAAGTACTCAAATATAGGCTTTAAAATGGTACCTAAGTACAGCAAATGCACTCAGTTACATTTTACCACTGACTTTCATTTTGAACAGTTGAAGGACAATGGAAGCAAATATGTCAGTCACTAGTATGTGTACAGAAACTACTAAGAAGAAGGTTTCTAAAAGTACTTTTTTTCCAAAGGATGGTACCAGAGGAAAGGCCAGGGGGCTCACAAATGAACTGTTTGTTGGTGCCGTACCATATCCAAGCTGAGAGATGACAAAGCTTTGGTCTTCCACGTTGCGGATGCTCACAAGGTCCCCTCCTTCCTTACGGCAAGCTAACTTAGCATCAGACCATGTTTTCTGAGTACGATTAAGGTGGAAGCAGTGGCCATTGTAGGGAATCCAGGGTGCTGAACAAAATCTAGCCTCAGTAGCTGATTACGAAAAGAGCAAATAAATAGAATCAAAGAAACAGAATGTCTGAGATCATACAGTTTGTAAACTCTGAACAGCAATACTCTGGCTTGAAAGAAAATGACTTTTTCCTTTTACCTTCAGTTGGAGGAGCTGAAATGGATATACTGTGGCAAATGTAGCCCAGGTTCTTATCGCATTTTGAACTTTGCCAGGAATACTGTACAGCACCATCAATGACTCCACAGACATGCCCTGGATTCGAAAGTGGATGTCCTAGAACAAGATGATGGTTGGAATTAGGATGATGACACTGACTCATGGTAGTCAGATGTGTCCGAGTCCAATTTAAACAAATTATTACCCAGTACCACAGGCCTTTTTGTTGTGTAGTTGCTAAACAAAGATCTAAAGGTCAGAGGTTTGGAAATGGAGATGTCATGATAACAATCTTGTGATTTGTTTCCCTTTCTTTCCCAACACAGTGTTTCTATGTGACTAACTCTTTGCTAACAAGGTTATAATAAATTAAAACAGATTTTGATTTAAAAATAATAATCCAATCAAATAATCAAAAACAAGTAAATGTATATATGTCTGACATAATGCTTATTGTACAACTTTTCATAAAGTTGTTGGCAGCACTGAGTTGGGAAATCATGATTTTTCTTTTCGACCAGTGAAGATTTGATGTAACTCTTCCAATTGGGACACCACTGGAGTGGTTTCATCTGTCATACCTGCTAATTTTTTCTCCTAACATTGGCCACAAATGCAAAGGTAACTTTATTCATTTTTTTTCTCATAAGGTAAAATTCAGCTTCTTGTGGTGAACAGAAACACTAACATTATTTGACCACATTTTCAACATCATATAACTGGTTTGTATCGTTCTATCAAAGCAGAATTCTACCATCAAAGATCATATGTACATATCAATAAGCCTGCAAAACTTCAGGACTCTAGTCAAAATTTTTTCTCAAGTTATGGCACGTCAAACATTTCTCCATTTATTGGCTCAGAGAAAACATTGCAAAAGTCAACATGACCTGATTTTCTTCAAGAATTTTTACCTCAAAAAGTGACAATACCTGTAACCAAACATTTTGCACTTGTTACTAACATATATATATATATATAGAGAGAGAGAGAGAAAAAAAATCTAATAAATATGAAATGGTCACATGTGAACTTCTATTAAAATTTGATGAACTGAAGTGGGATGACCCTACAGAAATATTAGCAGTGTAACTGGGACCCCTGCAGGGTTTGTAGGGTACTGATGCAAATGATCTCTAGTTTATAACTGACTGTAACTAAAAGAAGGCAGATGGGATAAATCAGAGCTAAAGTTTATTTTTAGTATTATAAGAATAGCAACAGAAAGTACAGAAGTGGGGGAAAAAAACAAAAACAAAAACAAAAAAAACCCTACCTGAGTCCCAACTCAGGTAACGGTACGGCCTCCCACTAGACCACTGCCAGCCATGTTCTGAATTCAGGTTGAGTCCAGTCCAAAGCTTGTACTCCTGTCCTCCACCTAGTAGTGCTGTGAGTGTTTAAAAAAAGGAGCATGAAAGCAAAAATAACACGTGAGGCTCAAACCATTATCACCTGCTTTAGCAGTGCATCAACGATGGGATAACAACCATCTGTACCTGTGATATAAGCCTTCTCGTGAGGACTGGTGATGCTCAGCAGAGAGGAACTCTGCTGTTTGCAGCTGGCATCAGCCTGGGACCATGTCAGAGCTGACTGTGTGTTGAGCTGATAATTTGCTCCTGTGGTAACGTCTTTGTTCCAGTTCTTTTTAGCTGTGAAACACACACAACATGAACATAAAGATGTATTTAGAAACATTTTAATGTCACATCTAGTCAAGTCAACATTTCATTTCAGAGGCCAACATGAATGTAAATCTGTGCTGGGTCTAAATCCAGTTACTCTCTGATTTTATGAGTGTTATTATTGTGAAGGCCATCACTGTTTCATTTATTATACACGCACATGTTCCCTTCTCCTACAGTATGGTAGTATGGTTCTTACAGTCAGTACTCACAGTTAGTTGGGCAGTAACCCCACAGCTCATTTTCATATTTTGTCTCAACTGCACACCAAAGACGCTGATCTTGGGACTCGACTGTTGTGCATTCTGAGTACCACTGCTGTTTGTACATAAAGGGAAACATGCAGGGCTTTCCAAACGCATTTCCTTCTAGGGTGAAATATTCTGAAAGACCAAGACAAGAATGAAAGAGCAAAACAAAAAATGATGTTGATTAATCAGAGCACAGCTGCACCTAAAGTGACAGGCATTTTATAATCATTTATGACAGATTGCTTAACAACTTGAGATTGTAAATTATTTTCAAAATTGTAATTCCTCATCGTAATTTCACTGAAACTATCATAACATCACGAGTGCTTTGGTACTAAACACTAAATTCAAAGACATTAGTACTAGTTTGCCATCCTGTTGGTTAAAGCTAACGTATATTGGAAATCTCCTTAAAAATGTATATGTTTGATATATATAACCTCACATTTTAAAACATAATCTGTAAAACTGCCAGTCTTATTATTCCCACTATAGACTTTAATACTAAAAAAAAATAACCATGAATTGCTGTGTTTCATACCTCTGTATGTTCTTGAACAAGCACCACTGGACGTCCCTGAAATTGTGAGGTGGTTATTGGGTCCCGTGGTTTTGGAGAGAACAGCTGTGTTATCTGCAGTGAGCTCAATGTAAAGCTCTTGGCCTTTGAGGGCGAGCAGTGTTTCATTCCTGCATTCCCACCTTTGGAGTTCACTGCTTTCATTACAGTCATAGAGGCTTATTCCACTCCCCACAGTATTCCCCTCGGCTCCAAGGCACTTATTCAACCAGCTAGAAAGAAGTCGATCACCAGTTGTCCACTGTATCTCAACGCAGAGGTGGTATTTTTTCAACAAACAAAAACCAGTGGCCTTGTTAGTTAGTTCAAATGGTGAATCTGCAGAGAGAGCATGTTTCAACACAGTTCAGTTTAGGTTATATTGCAGAAGAAACCAGAAAATCTTTCAATAGAGCTGTTTCATCTCTGTCTTATTTGATTTCCTATTCCATGGACAATGTGACTGAATCATTCACAGACTAAAAAGAAATTAATTTAGAAAAAGTTCTCATCATAAAATAATCACATATACCTCAAAATAACACCGTTACAAATCTACATCAATTTGGTGAAGGTTATGACAGTCTGACACACAGGTAGGTGTACCGTGCAATATACGTGAGCTACTGTGTAAAAACCTCAGAAAAAAAGCTTAAAATAAAACGTTGGAATACTGTACCGTCTGACGCCAAGCATTGTGACGTTTGAAAGAGGAGCACGACAGCTATAAACTTGATCCTCATTGTTGGGGTCTTCTAAAACGTCTTACAGCCAGAGACACAATCCATGCATTGTTCACAAAGAGTATAGGAGGTGTGCTGATGATTGTGGAGAGCAGAGAATTTTATTAGCGTTGGCACTTCCTGCCACGTCATGCAGCCACAACTTTTTTGTAATTCTTTCAAATATACCATCGTCATAATTCTACAGTATTTTACGTCTGGTTAAGAGGAAGAGGTTGAGCTGTTATAACCCATCCGCTAACACTTGCACACTCAGCTGTTTACTGTAGCACAGTGTGTGTTCCAAGTACTGCTCGTCAGACTCGCACTTACAACACGTACTCTAGCATTGGGCAATCATCTGTATTGCTATACTTAGTACATTTCACAGACAGACTTGTTGTGGTGGATTTGGGTGTGGGGTGTCTGTTGGAGGGAGCCTCTAGCTTAATCTGTGATCATAGCTGCAGTTATTTTTGTGGTGTTTGAAAAAATATAAATCTAAAATAATAATTTTCACAGTATCAGCTACTTTTTGTTTACTATTTCCTATACTGTCACAAAGCTTGTGTCACTCCTGAGTATGTCAAATACGATGGCTGATCCCGACTGAATCCATCCATTATCTACACACCGCTTAATCCTCACGAGGGTCGCGGGGGGGGCTGGAGTCTATCCCAGCTGACTTAGGGCAAAGGCAGGGGACACCCTGGACAGGTCACCAGTCTATCACAGGGCTACACTTAGAGACAGACAACCAAGCACACTCACATTCACACCTACGGACAATTTAGAATCACCAATTAACCTCAACATGTTTTTGGACCTTGTGGGAGGAAGCCGGAGAACCCGGAGAGAACCCACGCTGCACGGGGAGAACATGCAAACTCCACGCAGAAAGATTCCGGTGCCCTCCCGACTGAATGATTTAACAAATTCCAACTGGGCATTCACCATCACCTGTGCCATTACTCCCTTTGAAGACCATCAACAAACATTTAGTTTTGTTCTTTGAAATACACTATAATTAAAAGTTGCTAAACCTATCGGGTGAGTATTTCAGTTGGTCAAATGACCAAAGTACTGAAACAGGTGAAACTATCTTTTTAGGAGAATATCCGATGCAGGGCAGTGTGCAGTGGTTAGCCTCACTGCTAGAAGGTCCTGGGTTTGAATCTCCTGTGATAGACTGGTGACCTGTCCAGGATGCACCCTGTCTTCACCTTAAGTCAGATGGGATAGGCTCCAGTAAATAATAGAAGAGACAGATATTGAAAATACAAAACAAGTTCACAACAGCGAATCTCTGTTACTTTCTGTCATTCAGGCTTTTCGGGTTGTGTGTATAAGTGTAGTTTTAAATCCATTGTTCCCTTCATCACTATGATTTGCCCTTTTGCTGCATAACAGGCAGAAATGGAAAATCAGAATGAACCTCTAATTGCGGTTTAAACATGATTCAGATTCTAAAGAACAAATCAGTTAACTGGGTAAAGCATTGTGTAACAGTTACAGTCAGGAAGCCTTCAGACTGCTGACAGTCTGTTTCTGTGTCTGTACATCAGTGCGACCTTCTGAAGAGCAAATTTTGATGACGTTGTACTTTTGCCCTTATACAGTATGTTTCCTTGAATGTTTACGATAGAGGTCAACAGTGCGAAGTTAACATATCCAAAAATTTGCTCAGTTTGAATAGAGTGAAAGTATCCTTAAAAATCTTACCTTGTGGCTACACTGAACACATAGTATAGGTGGACTCGATCAATGGAACTGGCTCCACCACGTAGGTGGTGTGTATGCACTGTGAGTTCTGCATTGCATAAAAACAGATCAGTCTTCTATTTACATTTTTTACACAAGGTGTGCGTGACCCTTCCACACAGAAAGAGATCATGAAGCATCACAATAAATGCCTACTTAGTATCAAAAAGAGTCTTGATCATCCTGTGTGCTTGAACGCATCCTGTGTGACTGTATCCTTGTGAAAGAACATTTCATTTCATCAGACGGTTCTTTGGAAAATCAACACTGAAAACTGGAAATGAAATTGTACTTCCGGTAGTTTTACCAAGGTTTAGCAGAATAACTGAAGGCTGTAGTGAATCAGAGCAAGGCAGAATACGGGAAGTCACAGGATTTTTTATTTCTTTTTTGCCTTTATCATACAGGACAGTGAAGAGAGACAGAGACACGTGGGAGAGCGTGAGGGAACGACATGCAGCAAATGAGCCTCTGGTCTGACTCGAACCGCGGCTGCTGAGTCAGGGACTATAGCCCTGTACATGGGTCGGCGTTTTATCCGGTTGAGCTACTGGGGAGCCCAGACGACACATGATTTAACCACAGAGAACTTTCCCACCACCACATGTACTAGCTCTGTGTTCGATATCAGTCTGTGCAGACTGCTGTGAACATAGAGTATGAACAGAGTCGTGTGTCTACTTTTGAAGTCTGCACACATGGTCATGGAAAGCACTAATTGGCTCTAATGTGTACTAAGGTAACGTTTGAGTACACTGTACTTGTTGAAGTAAGAGATGTATACAGAAAACTCGTTGCTTTTACTTACATTTGAACACATTCATTATTGTGCTTTTAGTTATAGTTCAAGCACATTGTGTAAAGAGTTTGGTACGCTTATCTGTTGGTGCTCTGTTACTCTGCCACATACAGTATACACCCTACTGCCTCTGTTCAAAGTGAAACCAGCGGTTTTGAAGTTCAGTGTTGTGGCTCTGGCCCTCTCCAACTTGACAGTGCCGTACTGCACCTAATTCCTTGTCAATCCAAAAACAAACAAAGAGGTGGAGCGTGAGTGGAGCTAAAGCAGGCCATGCAAATGTCTGTAGACCGTGGACTGTCGTGTGACAGCAGCCACCTGTCTGTCAAAGTAGCCAAACTTCTAATTATTCAGAATATTGGGCCTTAATACAGTTGAAATAGGTGAGTCACTTAAAAATGTGTGCTCACAAACATAAGCTGAAAAGACTTTTATTTTATAGGACTACATATATAAATATAAATAAATAAATAAATAAATAGAGGTTTACTGTTTGCATCCTGCTGCAGGGTGGAGCAGTTGGTAGCACTGTTGCCTCGCAGCAAGAAGGTTGCCGGTTCGCGTCCCGGTGGGGGCACCGGAATCTTTCTGCGTGGAGTTTGCATGTTCTCCCCGTGCAGCGTGGGTTCTCTCTGTGTTCTCTGGCTTCCTCCCACACAGTCCAAAAACATGTTGAAGTTAATTGGTGATTCTAAATTGTCCGTAGGTGTGAATGTGAGTGTGCTTGGTTGTCTGTCTCTCAGTGCGATGGACTGGCGACCTGTCCAGGGTGTCCCCTGCCTTCGCCCTAAGTCGGCTGGGATAGACTCCAGCCCCCCCGCGACCCTCGTGAGGATTAAGCGGTTTGTAGATAATGGATGGATGGATGTTTGCGTCTTTATCTGAGGTCAAACTGTGCAGTCACATCTGCATGAAAAGGAAGAATAAATATGTCAGTGTTTTTTGTTTTTTTTTTCTTTCAAAGATCCTTGCTATTCAGGTAGTTTTTTGGTGACTTTACTTGTTGTTAAAAAAAAATACGTGTTTTTACTTAAATGCACTTTTGGCTTTTCTTCCCAACCTTTGACCTTAAGCTATATCCGGCATACTGTGTTTGTCATTGGTTGACAGTAAAAGGAATGATTTGTCCTGATGAATAATTGTGGTGGGAAAAGAGGAAGAGGTGTGTGTTTAGTCAACAGTTGAACTGTGAACTGACTCCTTTTTATGCACTTTTAAAGAAAGAAACACTTTGCTGCAGCAGGACAGACAACTGTCTTGGTTAAAACTATTTCTTTGGTAAAATCTGTTATTAAGCAGTTAACAGGGTAAACTAAAACTGTGTTCACCATTTTAAAGTCAAGGACATCATTTTCAATTTTTATAAACTGACATCCTGACCAGGCTTATTTGGTCTATATGACCTTCTGCATGAGTTTAATAACTACTGTAACCTCATAAAACCAAGATTCCCCCCTTTAATGTAAATGCTAAAAATGAAAAATATTATTTTTAAATTTCAAGATTTATATTTTACTACTTTTTACTTTTGGCACATTTTACCACTTTCTTGCTAATATTCACAGAAAACATTTCAGCTCCTGTAATACTTCAAAAAGCAGTACAGTACTTTTGATTTCTTTGCATTGTGGTGGGAGTGACCCTCCAACTGTAAGCTGATTTTCCTGAGAGCAGATCAAGGGCCAACATCACCAGCTGCAGTCCAAGATGGCGGATTTGGAGGCTTGTCCCCAGCACCAGAAACTCACTGAAGAGGCAGCTGGATGACTTAGAGGACCACCACAACAGCAACCTGGGCAGCCTGCAGGTAGAGAAACATGAAACAGAATTGACAAGACTAAGTGGTTAGCAGGGACTGGCGACCTGTCCAGGGTGTCCCCTGCCTTCGCCCTGAGTCGGCTGGGATAGGCTCCAGCCCCCCCCGCGACCCTAGTGAGGAATAAGCGGTGTATAGAAAATGGATGGATGGATGGAAGTGGTTAGCAGGGATTGAACTTTTAAAACCCCAATGTCCACTCAGGCTTCAAGTGAACCAAATGTGTTGTGATCAAACTTTTTGGCAGCTTTGCTATGCCAATAATGTTAGACTGTGTTATAAGATTATACATACTATATTAGATGATATATAGTTCAGGGTGGCGATCTTACCGCAAGTATCTCTGAGAGAGGGTTGCTGATCAGAAACAAAGAAAGAATACAGCATCAGATGGGCATAAATGATTGTAGTGATATTGTTTAACCACTCTACTAGCTTGTGTAGTGCTGCTACATAACGTTAGGGTCTGGACAACATCCAGACCAGGACTGCATTGTGGTATATAAGACTGTGTGTGTGTGTGTGTGTGTGTGTGTGTGTGTGTGTGTGGTGACCCAATGTTGAAACACAATATTAGAGAGCGCCAACCAGCCTCGAACGTTTTGCCTCTGAAATAATTCTGTCTTTATTTCTTGCTATTTAGTCGATACAAAGTTGAAATTCATGTAATAACTAAATGACTGAGGAAGGAAGGAACCTAGGAACAACATTCCTATTGGTACAGCCTATCGTACACACCATGGACGTATGGAATAATCTACAGAAATCATGCTTCATTCATCTGTCAGAGTAGAGTGTGCTTAAAACAAACTATGTCAATTATATACATACGTAGAGAATGCACAGTAGCACGAACAAATCACTTCTTTTGATTAGAAAGAGAAGATGATGGTACATTTTTTAAAAAACTTGCTTAAAATGAATATTTATCATTTAATGGCATATTAAATGTTTATTTAACAGTGACAGGCAGTGAGATTTTTACACATGTCAAGAGTACAAGCAATGAACAGCATCTAGTGGATATAAGCACCACATGTAACAATTATGTACATTCAGTCATAAGTAAAAGAGAAAATCAAATACTAATCATTCCCATTGAGACATCCTAGAGCCTAAATTGTTCTGTTCCATGAGGTCAGACATTGCCAACTCTACTGAAACTCACACTTGGTGACATACTGTTAAATACCTGAATATATACTGTATATAGTAAAAAAAAAAAAAAAAAAAAGCAATGAAGCATCAAGGTGTAATACATCAGTCTGGGATGCAGTAAAGTTTATGTCCCACTACGTTCTACTACTTTAATAATCACAGAGCTAAAATAGGCTCAGGGTTTTCTGCATTCTCGATCATTTTATTGGTGTCGACCACATCAGGCGGAGATGGTTCACTGTTGAAGTAGAGTGGATTCTCAAAGGTGGGTAGAGGACGAGGAGACTTCTTGTAGAGGAAGAATCCAATGACTATCAGTGTGGAAGTGATAGTAATGACCAGCACAACCACCAGGCTTGTGTGGACACGACTGCGAGGATCCTGACCTCCGTGAGGTTCTGCACAGTCAACAAAACGACGACCCGTTAAAGCAGTTCAAAACAGTGTTTAACTTTGAGTATGACTGATTATATTCTATTGCAGTCAGTGGTTTTTGACTGTGAATGCTGCATTAAAAGCAACTTATTCATAAATATTTCAAGAATGACACAATGCAAAACAATGGAATTGTGTCACTTACCAGGTTTTGATTCTTGATCTGTGCTTGGCTCTGGTAGGAAAGAATGGAAAACTAGTTAGACAATCACAGTCTGGCGGAGGAGGTATTGTGCTTGTTAATGAATAGGTTGAAGGCAGAAATACAATGTAAAGGTAACAATTTGAAAAGCCAGCACACATCTTGTTGAGAATCTCCACATAACACACACAGTGGCTGCTCATGTCTGTGGATTTAGACTTTAGCTGAGCTGATCATTGGATGCATAGGACTGCAAAACTATTTTTAGATATTAGACATCACAATTATATTAACCCTGTCAGTCTTAATAAATATGAACTCTATAAAAATAGATTCCTGCTAGAGAAAAACCCAAACAGCTTGCCACATGCAGGGATTTCTGTTAATTGAAGGTTGACACACATGCACAAAAAAACTGAACTGAATGCCCAAACTGCACTAGTTATCATTTGAAACAATTAAATTTGTTTTGCACGATTCACAAAAAAATGGATACTGGACTGACAGTGATGTTTGAACAATTTTTGAAGGTGTAACTGAGAAATCATCTTAATAACCAAATTAACGTGCACCATAACGTATGAATAAAATAGGAGCTTGTACATTTCACATGCACGTGCTTTTCTGCATAGTCTTTATTTAGAACTTTATTAGCTTCTTAGACAACAACGTTTTAAGAATGACCCACTCTATTGCACCTTTTTACAAGCTACATGTGTGTTAAAAGAAAAGCTTGTGTGTTTAAATTATGTGAACATGATGTTCTTACTTTTGGATGTTTTACAGATGTATCCTCTGTCGTGCCACCTGCGACCGGTGCTCCAACCCCCATCTGAGGTTCTGATGGCTCCGTAGTCAGATTCAGGCTCTTCTGGGGCCCAGTTGGTGTAGTCCAAGACTGTTTTATCCAACCACAGCCATGTCCCTGGGGCAGAACAAAGCCTCAGTATCATGATTTTCACTTTGATGCTAGCGATTAACACGTGTCATATCATATATCGTCATCATATCGCGACATTTTAAAGCTGTGAATTTGAGTTGCATTTTTTTGCACCAAAAGAAGTCATTGATTTTGGTTTTGTTCACTTTTATCAGCAGGAAATTTGATTCTAAAGATGATGCGTTTCAACAATTTGTTAAAACTGGTTTTATTCAGAAGGAGCAAAGGTTGTGGTCGTACCTGTATACGTTTTGAACAGTCCAATCCAGAAAGAGGTTTGGCTATCCTGAAATATTTCCACGTTGCTTTTGATGAACTGTTGCTCAGAAGGATCCTCAATGCTAGCCAGTATTCCCCCTTCACAACAAAAAACAGTGTGGTTGTAACAAGTAGGAAGCACATAAAGCCTACTTGATGCTGTTGTATTTACATTACTGACCTAAACTTACACATCATACATTCACTTATTCACTTATTATACTTCATCTACAGTTGAGTTCATTTCTAGCATGTCTCTTACCATGCCTGACACAGCTGCTGGCTGCATCTGCCCATTCAATTTCATCAGTGATAAACAAATAGCAGTGACCCTTATATGGCATCCAGGTGTAACTCTGTTGGTACTCTACATTCGTATCTTCGGGGCAGCGTCCTGGGAACACGGTGGACTCTGTTGGTGGCACATCTGTGAAGGACAGATACTATAATGATCACCTAATGGCAGCACATTCTACCGTGACATTCACTTGCATCCTTTGTATTCTGAGGTTCTGGATAATTGTTCTGCTCAAATCCAAATCCTGGATGAGGTCATATTGTTGAAGTGAACTAACTTTTTGAGAATTAAACACACCGTCTGTAATAGAAGACAGTTGAAATCTCACTTCAACATGGGTATATGGTTACAAAACACCTCTTGCACTAAAGGAGTGTGAGCAGCACAATAGTAAAGCAGCAGTGATGGCTTTGTCAGTGACTCCTCACACCCTCTCCATAAACTGTTTGAACTACTGCCATCAGCCAAACGTTTCCAGAGCATTAAAGGAAGAACCTCCAAACTGATCAACAGCTTCATTCCACAAGCTGTCAGAATGCTGAACTGCTGATCCAGAAATGCAAACACACTTCTTTATTTAATTGCTTTTAGTTTCTGGATCCTGAAGAAACGCTCTCTCATCTTGTTTGTACTACTGTTGTGTGTACAGCAAAATGACAACAAACTTGATTTGATTTGATGTCAAGGTGCACTCCAGTGATAATCATCTATCTTGAATACAGTCTGATCAATACATGTTTTTTTTTAAAGCTGAAACTGATATTAATGTTTGGGAGTCACAGATATGTAAAGAACCAATCTTGGTTTGGATTCCTAGGATTTGTTTTTCTCCAAAAAAAATGTGGCCAAACCTAAGCAGGAATCTTTACAGTTGAAAGATCGATTCATCAGTGCTCTCTGGTGGACAAACGGCGAACTGAGTCTGAGCTGCGATGTTTTATACCCCTTATCTGACACGTCGACAATATGATGTGCAAAAAGCTACAATCGGCCTGGCTCATTTGTTGGTAAAGCTCTGTCTTCCACACATAGTGATTAGGGATGGACAATGTTGAATTTTTGCCTGCCTCTTGTATGCCAATGTTTTCCAACTCATTCTGGTCAGTTGCCATATTGGCACTTATTTTTTTCCACCTAACAGCAAATAGCGTGTCTTGTAGTGGAGCTAACACATTGTTATGCCTACTCTTATTGTAACGTCGCACAGGCAGGTGCAGACTAACGTACAAATGTAAATGGACACAATAACTAGCTAAAACAAGAGAAGTACCCCGACTTCCACACAAAACATGTTATATTTATTTTGACAGATGTTATTTGCCTGTTTATCGAAATTTTTTGGCTGATGCCAATGTTTCATTTTAGAGCTTTCATTGACTGATACCAAAGATGATCTGAGCTTATAGAAGTTTTGGAGAGTGGCTTTTAGTTGCTCAATTTTGCAATGCGGCTTTCAGTTGTCAATGATAGCATTAAGCACAACTCCTTTCCACAGATTAATAAAACTGACTTCCACTCACCCACAATCCATCTGAGGCTCTTGTTTTTATTGGTTTTATCTAAAAATCTGTACATTTTGTCCTGACAAACTGCTGAAAGTGGGCCTTAGGTCCAGTAAGTTCTTTATCGACACTAGAGATATCCTGAGCCACTGTCAAGGATGACAGCAATGTTTCACTTTTCAGCACTAGCATTTCTCCATGTCTAGATCTTTGTTTACATCTGCCATCATTCATGTGCCAAAATAAGACAGTACAAGTCAGATTGGGACACAATGTGTAAGACTTAACAGTGCTGGATGGATGACATTCTAAATGTCTCTGTCATGGTGCCCGTTGCTCATTAAACTCCAACAAAGCTCTCTGCTTGCCAACATGGAGTTGCCTTTATTTTGAGTGATCTGATCCTTGGTCTTCTACAGTAACAAACACTAAGGGGCTCCACCTGGTGCAACAACAAGGTACTACATCCAAAGTAAAATACAGGTTCTGTCATGCATGTAGAACATATCCGCTTTTGCGTCTGTTGGAGCTTGTGGAGCAGATACAGAAAGGCAGTTTTTTTTCTAAATGCATTGCAGAGCAGTTTAGTTTTTAAGCTTATACACTGGACTGATTTAAATAACTTAAATGTACCTAAAGTGTGTATTATTTTTGGAACATGTTGTCAGATTGGGGATTATTATTGGTAAGCATTAAAAAGTTGAAATGATTTAGATTAGCTCAGGGGGGGAAAAAAAGAAAACTTGATTCTGACATGCCTGCTTTAAACATGATTGTTTTCAAGATATTAAAGAACACTGAATGTTTGACAATATTCAAATGACTGATGGACTGAATTCTTTAACTTTGCTTGTTAGAAACCATACCTGTTGACTGCATGCAAACACTGTTCATGGTCTGGTTGCAGTAAGCAGTCTTCCATTTTCCATCCACATCTATGTACACGCAAGGTTTGTCCCTGCGTGGTTCATATTCAGCCCAGCTGGCAAAGGTCAGGTGCCAGCCATCAATATACCGAAAATAACCTCCAGTCTGAAAGCAAAGATGGATGCATTTCTGTTACAAGATTTTTTTAAAATGTCTTGCCATTGTTTAGCATGCTACTGAAGTTCATCAATATTAATATGTCTTTTTTTTTTAAACTGTATACTCCATTGTACATATATTATACCAATGTAACCAGTTAGTCATGTTTTACAAGTGAAGTTTGAAAATATGTTTTAAGGTAATGTAATAACTTCAGAATATCTTATTTATTATATTTCTAAAGCATTCTTTTAAGTCACCATTTTGTCTTGATTATTAGTTATTATTTCATTTTATGCAACAGTACAGTAATTTTGGATGGTTGCAGCCCTGTACCTGATTTTTGTTCAGCCCAATCCAAAGAGGAGCTTGGAGATTTATAGCCAGCAGTTCAAGATGGGCCTGTAGCCATTCATTTCGCAGGCTAGCCAGGTTGGCCTTGTCAGTTTGACAACGACTCTTGGCATTATCCCAGGTCAGGTTTTGAGTCACAACCTTAATGCTGTCATTTCCCAGACGCACGTAGATTTTGGGATCTATTGTTTCTGGCTGAGGTGGGAGATTTGGGTCTAGTAAGATCAAAATAAACATCAAAAAAGAGGAGAATTTTTGTTATTACAGACAGCATTATTATCACATGGACAGGAGATCATCATCAACAAGGGCTTTAACCTGGTCCACACTTGTTTGGGCAGAATGGTGCCATAAACTAGCTGCACTTTGGGATTTTAATGTAAGACATTCTGTACCTCAATAACATTTTAGGAATGCATTTTTAAAAAAATGTTTGAAGCAGAAAAGGGGAGAACTTACCAGGATTTTTATGACAGATAAATCCATTGGTGTCATTGCAAGACTTAACCAACCATTTTCCGATCCCAAAAGTAGAAATGCTAGTCATCACAACACAGTCTTCCTGGTAAACAATGGTCAAAGTGAGTGGTTAGGATTTAAAATCTTTTCAGTATGACATGAAAATTAAGTAAGACTACTTTTTTTCTGCCCTGAATTACCACAAAAATGAAGTAGTGACAGTAATAAATAAAGATTGGTAAACTTTACCTCATTCCATCTTTGATAAAAGGTCCCAGGACGACGTTGATGTTTCTAAAATCATGATTTAGGCAAAAAAAACAAAAATACTTAAATATTTTTAATTAGCTCATATTCAGCTCTGACCAACCCTGCATCACTGACAGATTTGGTCGACTCTTACACTTGTAACCACAACCATCTGCAAGGTCACAAAACCCTTTTACATCACACATTAAATATTAAACATATTGTGTATACTTACAGAATAACCCCAGTTGGTGTATTTCCTTGATTTTCCATCAGTCCAGTAGAATCCATCTTGTTTGAAAGCATTTAGACCTATCCACAGGTCTGTATTCGTTATGTCGACCAATTTGGTGGTTAAAAAAGCTGGAAATTTCAAAGGTAGAAATAAAGTATTACATTTGATTTTTTTCAGATTCTTTTCTTAAACAAAAAAATCAAATATATTATATGCCATATGTGGCTTGATACATTTGTTTTTAAAAATCCTGGCATAATATGTCAAAGTAAAAATTACTATTTTATGGTTACAATATTAAGACGTAGAGAAAGACACACAGCAAAAAAATTAAATAAAATTTGAAATCCAGAATACATTACTACAAATTAGCCCTGTGAACCTAATAAAGCTTCTGAGCATTCTTGGCTATTTCTACTCACTGTGGACTTAAGTTATTACTGCAGTACAAGGTCCTGCACCTCAGAAACATCTTCGGTGCAGTATTACAGGTGCAATGTCATAAACCGTATGACAGGAAACCTCAATTTCTTTGATTACTGTTTTACAAAATTTGAAAAAATGTTGTACATATAATCATGTAGCAATGTACAACATTTCTCCAAGTTGCCACAGGCGCTGGTATTATTTGGGGAAATGGTGACTCGGTGTACTATAGCTATGTTACTATTTGCCTTTGTAATGTATTTCTATCCTTGTCTCCTGTCTGGCCTGTGTGAACAGTCTGTACTTCAGCCCAGTTAAGCTAAACAGTTCCTGGATTTGTCAGGTGAATGTTGGTCACAGCGGAGTCACTAACTGCTTTTTGGGAGTGCAGACATTTTTGTTTTTTACAGATTCTAATGTGAAGTCTTATGTAAATAAAGTAGTTTGGATGATTTATCAGGATTTTGGGTTTTTGGATTCAGTTCAGTTCCTCACTATGATAAATGATTATGGTGATTTTAATTTTTATTTTTTTTAAGTAACATGCCTTTCAAATGCATCGGTTGGTTTTGGTGTTCAGAGGGTTAATAAGAAAATGTGCACATTAGAACTGTAAGACCAGGACAATTTGATAGCTAGAATAAAAATGTAATTGAAAGCATACTACTTAGGTGACCTGATTTGGACACGCCATTTACAATAATTTGCAGGATGATGATGTCTGATTATAACGCTATACATAGTACACATAGAAAAACAAACCTTGGACACTTCTTGTGGGAATAGAGACTAAATTGCCTCCCATATTGACGCACTGTTTCCATGCTTCTTCCCAGGTGATCTTCCGGTTACTAATGACATTGTAACACTGCAGACAACAAATTTGATCATGAAATAAGTTAATACGACTTTCTCATACGACTCTCTTTCCCACACACACACACGTCAATGCTTTTAGCCAGTTAGCCGATCATGTGGCAGCAGCTCATTGCATAAAATCCTGCAGATACAGGAGCTTTAGTTAATGCTCACATCACAAACAGAAATCTGAGGCTACAGTGGCTGCAGGCTCACCAGAACTGTACAGTTCAACAATGGAAAAATGTGGCCTGGTCTGATACATAATGATGATATGCTTCCAATTTTGTATCAAAAGCATGAATTCATGGGTCCAGACTGCCTTGTGTCAACAGTCCAGCCTGTCTGAGTGTTACTACTGACCATCTACAGTCATCCTCAAATTTATTCATATCCTCCCATTAAAGAAGGAAAAAAACTGCTGTCACTGATATAAGGTGAAATTGACAAAACTAGTAATATATTTTTTTTAAACAAACAAAAAAAACCCCAAAAAAACAATGAAAGTCATGACATTACTTTTGAATTGCGGTTCAACAGAAATATCATGCTTGTTATATCCCTTTATGATCACAATGTAACATTGTCTAATGGCTATCTCAATCATTATAATGCACCAAATCTCAAAATGGTTTTATAAACATGACAGTGAGATCGGCAGACTTCAATGACCTCGCCAGCCACTAAATCTAAATCCAATAGAACAGCTTCAGGATGTAGGAGGAGAGATTAGCAGAAAAATCTGCTGCTGAATCTCAAAGGGCTGTTTACAGCATATTGTGGACGACATTCGACCAAGAACAGAAGCTGTTTTGAGAGCAGAAAGAATCTCTATTCAGTATTAGTATGTTTTTCCTACTTCAATGATCTGTGAGTGTATATCAACGTTAGCTGAATTCTTCATTTTGATAGAAAATCATTTTCTCGTACACTTCTATACAATCTGTCTTCTTTTCATAACCAGAAAAAAACGCCTCCGGCAAGAATGGATTCATCACATTTGAAATGGTGTTTGGGCTCAGTGGTTAGCACTGTTGCCTCGCAGCTAGAAGGTTGCCAGTTCGCGTCCCAGTGGGGACACCCAGGATCTTTCTGCGTGGAGTTTGCATGTTCTCCCCGTGCAGCGTGGGTTCTCTCCGGGTTCTCCGGCTTCCTCCCACACAGTCCAAAAACATGTTGAGGTTAATTGGTGATTCTAAAATCGTCCGTAGGTGTGAATGTGAGTGTGCTTGGTTGTCTGTCTCTAAGTGTGGCCCTGTGATAGACTGGTGACCTGTCCAGGGTGTCCCCTGCCTTCGCCCTAAGTCAGCTGGGATAGGCTCCAGCCCCCCCGCGACCCTAATGAGGATTAAGCGGTGTATAGAAAATGGATGGATGGATGGATAGATAATGGATGGATGGATGGAAATGGTGTTCCACAGTTGCTAAACTTGATTTGGTGTTTTTGAGTTTTTATTTAATGTTACAAGCATCAACTCCATATTGGAAGCAGAAGTTAAATATAAGTGCAAATGAGAAAGTTTTGTAATTTTGAAAGCTGACCCAAATGAAAGATCTTTAACATTTGTAGATTGTGATTTCTGACCTTTGTGCCAAATTTAGTCCATGCAAGTCCACAGCCGCCTTTAGGAGGAGCTATTGGGGCTACAGTGGTGTTGACAGGGGATGTGTTACTTCGTTTACAAATGGACTGAACCTCTCTTCCACAATTAGATGTACGCCAGAAGCCTGTGAGAACAGCAAAGATGTAATGAGTAATGTCTTCATTTTGGAGAAGCGAATTAATCTTACCCACACATCCTATGTAAGGTTAATTTAAGAAGGCCTGTCATTCTTACTCACCCATGTGATAGCTCATAGAAACACAGGTCTCATCGAAGACATTAGAATTAGGTTGATTTTCATCCCATCTTTGAAATGACACTGGAGTACCATCCATCCACCTTGAAGCACACACAGTTAACATGAATGTGTAATTATGTAAACAGTTTTCCCTTGAAATTAGACTTTATTCCAACCTTTTTGCTTTTTTGCAATATAAATACGCAGAAGAAATAAGTTGGAAAAACTGACACATAAAATGGTTTAAATGTGTTCATGAGCAGAATGAATGAGTTTGGTGAACACTGGAGCGTGACTATAGACTGAACAACCACAGTGGATATCCTTGTCTAAATGAAAGGACAAACTTTTGCATTAAATCCTGTCAACCTAGCAAAATACAATTACCACTACCAGCAATGTTCAAATGGTATCTCCAGTAGACCTTATAGCTCTCCCTTCCCACCTTAGGGTAAACACTTCACTGTATTAGACTTCTGGCATTTATGAGTACTCACCAAAATGACCCATCAAGATCCACTGACAACCCGATGTAATATGACCCATAGCTCCTGGATACCTGTAAACACAAGCACAGAAATACACACAAGCTTTAAGGCTTACTTGTCTCGCTATTCAACTATCTTAAAATATGCTTAAGGTTGAACGTGTTGTCTGATTAATCAGAAAATACCTACCTGTTTCCATAAAAAGACATTTTCCTCTTTACTGTTGATCGACGCTAAGTTTCCATGCTTCTTCTGACAGTAACTCTGAGCTTCCTCCATGGACTTTAACATTGTGTTAATAAAATAATGATTCCCCCTCCACTCAATCCAGCCATCTGCCGTGGTGTTATACTCTGCAACGATTTAAACACATACTGCATTTAAATTTAAGTTGCAGCAACTTGCAAATTAAATAATCTCAAAAAGCCTTTTAGTCATTTTTAGGCTAACGTGGTTATAATTTGTTGGTCCCAGCTGCCTCCAGTGTGGAAATTTTTCTTGGTGTTAAATATAATTATGTGAATATCTTTGATTTCTGGACTACAAGTAAAACCAAAAAAAAAAGACAAATGAAGCCACTTTGGGCACTAGATAATCAAAAAGAAAGATAAGATATGCCTTTATTTATCTCACAGTGGAGAAATTCACAAAATGAGCAACAAAGAAAAATAAGTGAAAAAAAAAAAGATTAGTTCCACTTTTGCTCAACAGTCAATTCTAAGATCATTGTGGTTATACCAATGATGCTATCAAAAAGTTATGAGAATGTGTCTATAAAAGGCAAAAATCATAGCAAACGTAACCAAAAATTGGCCACTGTCTTCTTTTACATGATTTCTATGTGCAACGGTACAGTGAACCCAGTGCTCCTGCCACACTAGGAATGGTTAGAAGTCCAGTTCTAACCACTTGAAGGTGCCTATTTTTGACCTCAATCTTACACAAAGGGCAAACAATAAATTCTGTGTCAAAGCGACTTCACCTTCCTGTCAAGGACAATCACTAAGGATGACAGTTGGATCTGCAGCTCTGACTCAGAGAACAACCAGCGTTGTCAGTGCAAGAACACATAATCTTTAAGAATATGTGCTCAAGAGCATGCTCAACGTTTTGTTAGATATCTGTGGGGTTGTGCATCATGAATGTGTTCCACTGTAACACCCTGAGGCGTCTGTCTGAGGGAGGACATTTGGCACAAACAACCATCATGCACACAGTGTGTTGAAAATGCACAACTTTTTTGTCTGCACCAATCAAATCATTGCAAGATTTCACTCCCTGTGACTCCGTCCTCTTCCCCAAAATGAAACTCAAGTCAAAGAGTCACAGTTTTGACACAACAGTGCTTAAGAACAGGACTTCCAGGGACTATTTCAAGAGTGACAGGACCACTTGGAGCAGTATGTTACCACACAAGAATGTTGTTAAAAAAGACATGGTTGCCAAAATTAAATCCCATATGGCTTTCAAAGGCTGAGTCTTGTAACTTTTTGTCTGTACTTCAGTGGTATAAACTCAAAATTTAAACAATAGCACAGAGTTATTAATATGAGGAAAGGTGAAATGTGACTGAAATTATGCTTGGTCTAACCAGCTATCCCAGTATGGTGCATTTTTAAACGTGTTGTGTTACTCAGTGTCGACTTACCCACTGCGGTATTATTTGGAGGTGGTTTTGGAGTCACTCCTGTAAGAGCACAAGTCGGTGTCAGTTTCATTCAAGGCATACTAAAGCCAGCTTTAAAATACTGTATCTTCAGAAGAGATAAAAGGTATTTACTACACTTTTTCTCAGCTGTACCTGCACGGATCTGACACAGCCAGTCATTGTAACTCTCACAGTTGACATCATTCCAAGACCCATCTTCATCCCAGTTATGTATCACAAATTCAGCACAAGATTCTGCATTGTTAAAATTGTTTGGCTCTCCTTCCTGCCAGTGCTGGTAGTTCAGCTGTGAACAAAAAGAAACAACAAAATTGCATTGTGTGTTATTGTAAATATGTCAAAAGCGAGACTGAATGCTTTGGGAACAGAATCCATTATAATAAAAATGAAACGTAGAAAATAGTGAACTAACCGGGGATCCATCAGTCCAGACATAACCAGCGTTTGTATCAGCAACATGAAGTCCAATCCAGCCTTTTCCACCGCTGCAGTACAAAAAAATAGCATAATTATTTTGCAAAATATACGAGCATCCAACCCTGTCTCATGTCTCATCGCTCTCCAGTGAAGCAGCTAAAATATATGTATGTTTTCTCTCTCTGGTGGTGATATGTTACACCTCAGCTTGTCAAACTGCCGAAATTACACCATTTAGCAAGAAACTTTAAAAAGTAAATTAAAAATCGGGGGAAAAAAAGTTGGGTTTTTAACTTTATGACAATGCTGAAAGTTATCATTCGTGACAAGTTGTTCTGTTGAAAAACATAAACAAATCTAAGCTTGAAATCACATTTGAGTCTCATTTAAAAACAAACAATTTACACTAACTCGCAAAAAAAAAAAAAAAAAGAAAAAGAAAAAAAGCACCTGTGCTCCTTGACCTAACTTTGAAGCCATTTGTTGCACAGCTGCAACAGTTGCGTGACAAAAATTTTGGAACTATTTGGTTGTGTTGGGATGAACTGCAGGCTGTGTTTACATTGATCGGATACAAACAACTGCACAACAAGGTAACAGTTAAAATTTAAAATTCATACAATATCTATAGCCTGTGGACTCCCAATTTTTCCAGTATTGATAAAACCTGTGAATGCTTTTATTGTAAATGTGAATTTCATGGTTTGCAATTTTCTATAAAGTAATCAATGAAGTTTAACTGCACAGAAGGTGAGTTCTTGCTACCGCTAGCCATGACTGTGTGGTTTCTATGGAGGTCCAGGACTTTATACTACAGTGAACAATGAGCCCATAGTGAGGAAGAATATGACAGGAGCAAAAAAAAAAAAACAGTCAGCAGTTAATGAGCTGTTTAGTTCTGCAAGAATTGTATATTTCTTTTTATCTAGTGCATCAGTCCTAAGTTTGTGTACTATTTCACAAGCTCAGATTTGCATTCATGATTTAAAGTCCATAAAATGTTTTTGAAAAAATCTTTAATCTGCTATAGCATTGTATTGTTTTTAATCCCTCAAATCTTTCAGTTTTGTTATTTGCCATTTTCTATACATTGATTGATTTTCTACAAGTAATGGTTCTTATGACCCAGTATTTATTTAGATTAAAACAGGATTCACTGGTCGTGAAAGAATGAGAACAATCTTTAAATGGTGTTATTGTGTCATTCAAATTGGAATACAGTGTATTTTGCAGATGATATTGTCGTGTATAGCTCTAACTGTAGACCGGGTCATACTGTACCGATAGTGCACTCGTAGCTCAGTAGCGCTGTGGATGCTGAGCAGATCCCCTCCAATGGCCCTGCAGTAATCTCTGGCCTCATACCACGTTTTCTCATGTGCACGAGGCCCCGTGAAAAACTGCATCACAAGATAAAACATGCAGATTGAATTTCAGTTATTTTCTGGGTTTTGTTTGGGTCACTTTGGGGCTAAGTTTAAATACAACAATGACAGGACATGAGATTTTCCGTTGATATGAAAAACATGTTAACAAGCACATTTACTTAACAACGCTAAGTCTGTTGAGAGCAAGGAATATAAATACAGTCATGACTTCATAATCCAACACTAAATGTAAAACCTTCTTTTATGTCAGATAACAAGGTTGTCGGATCGTCAAGACGGAGGTTGAGATGCAAGGAGGGCTTGATGCTTGAAGGGTAGTTTGTTGTTAATATTTATTGTTTAGAGTTGTTATAATAAACTATCTACGTATATGATATTGATCGGCCGATTGTCACAGAATAAGTGTCTTTTATAAACTGTACCAATCTGTCCTGGGAACATTTCGGATGTTGTAGTTTGTACTGACACAGAGCTTTTGCACTGCTACTGTTATCTCTGTCCGTTTTTGCTTGGTCAGTCGCTCCATGACAGTGCACGACGTTATCTGTGACTTCTTGAACGCTGGTGAAAACTTGGTAGATGCAGTTTTACATATGATGTCTGGCGTGTAACAGTATCGAAGCAATTTGTTTCTATGATTGGTACACCTGATACAACCGTAGTTTATATAGGTTCATAGAATTGTTCAGGTGTCAAAACATGTCACATTGTTTAGTACTTCAAAGAACTTCAAAACACCAAACCTATTCTTCCTGTGTTCCACACATGTAGAGTTCTTCACAAACAAACTGATGCAAACCGACTTAATTAGTTGGTCAAACTCACTCAATGATTTGGACTACTGTATTGTTAGAACACTACGCATCACTGGATTTTACGCCTAACTGACCGGTGCGCGTATCAAAGGTAAATAAATCTGTCAGATTGTTAAGTCAGATCATACACCATTATCCTTATTTGTGACACAAAATGTCGGATATATCGGAATCCAAGGCTGTCGGTATGTTAAGACTATTTTTATGGGTTCCATTCGTTTTTCCTAAAAACCTGTCGGATAGCAAGGTTTTCAGATTGTTAAGGGTCAGAATGTCAAGTCACAACTGTATATGTGCATCTAATCTATCTTAACAATGACACACATGTTGGTGCACAAATTATTTACAACATACAGCATATGCACATACTTAATAGGTAAAGTGACAACAAGCACACTAAATATAAACATACAGTTAAAACCAGAAGTTTACATACGCTGTATAAAAAGACATAAAACTTTTCTTCCACATGGACAATGACCCTTAGCACACCACTAGATTAGTTACAAAGAGGCTTCAGGACAACAAAGTCAGTGTTTTGGAGTGGCCATCACAAAGCCCTGATCTCAATCCTGTAGAAAATTTGCAGGGAGAGCTGAATAGGCGTGTGGAGCAAGGCAGCCAACACACCTGAATCAGTTCCACCAGTTCTGTCAGGAGGAATGGGCCAGAATTTATTAAAGTATTGTGAGAAGCTTGTGAAAGGAACCAAAATGTTTGACCCAAGTCAAAAATTCTCTTTCTCATTATTCTAGCATTTAGCAAATAGAAATAATGTTGGTAATCCTAGCTGACCTAAAACAGGCAAGTTTAGATTTAATGTCAGATATTGAGAAAAAAGGTTATATATCCTTTTATACAGTGTATTTAAACTTCTACATCATAATGGTAAAAACACCCAGAAAATATATTTCCTGTCACATCCCATAATTTACATTGTCTATAATTTTTTGTGTGATGTTCATATTTTAAATAATGTCAGAACTTAAACATTATTTTTTTTTTCAGGAGTTTGATGACCTAAGGAACACTTTATGCTGTTCAATAATGTATTTTGTGTTTAAAATATCAAATCAAATTATGTCAAATGACCTATTGTGTATGCAGTCAATTACACAAAGGAGGATGCCAATACATTTTTCCATCACAGCACAACATAAGTAAAACAAAAAAAGTATATAATTGGCTGTAGTAGTTGCATACACATCACACACACCCATTTCCCACAAGCATTGAAATCTGTCTGCAGTTTGCATTATTTAATACGGCTGCAGTGGCTGATACAACATGGTGGTTGCACAAGACAGCAGCAACCACAAGGGCTTCTAGCTTTGTTGGCATTAGCAGGTAACATGTTTAAGAAAAGCTTAGCTAAGAGCTCTGGAGGTACCTTAGAGCAGACGTTTCTTGTTCCCACTCGACTCCAACCATCTGCACACTGAGGAGGCGTTTGAGTTGGCGGTGGCACGGTTACAACGGCCCCCTCCGCCAGATGCTTGCAGATGTATTTCTCCTTATTGTCACAGGGCAGCACATCCCAAAGCCCAGCCAAAATACCAGTTGTCATGGCAACACAGCCTTGTTGGTACCCTTAAGTTGTTAAGATAGACAGTAGTCAAACAATGACTGTGGCTCAGACGTTTATCCCTAATATCTACGGATGGTGTTTCATGTTTCCATACCTGGCATTTCAGCGTTCCAGTGAGTAAATCTCACCGAGTCCGTGTTGGTCCACTCAAAAACATCAATGTTCTTCTGATTTGAGAGCCCGAGCCAGAAGTGCTTCTCTGGTCTCAGCCCCACCAAGCTCACAAGGAAGGCATTATCCACCCTGGAAATACAGTCACACAGTTCACAGTTCTAGTCCGGATAAATGACACGAGATTTATTGTATCGCATGTGCATGTGTGTTTTATGTCCACGTTGTGCTGCAGGAATATTTATATGATTTATAAATACTTCTGAAGTGTTCTTACCCATTTGCAACGTCAACTAGATACGATTCAGAGCTCTTGCAGTCACTTTTAGCTTCATCAAAAGTCTTTGTTTCAGTTCCTACAAAGTAACAATAGGAGCCGTGTCTTTTCCAACCCTGCAGGAGATGAAGCACTGATTAGAAGTGAAGGATTTCGCTTTCAAATTTGAAGCATCCATTTAGCAAGTAGCACTCAATTGCACTCAAGCTTGGAACAGTGAACAAGCATTTCATTCTTTATTTGTTAATATCTTTCAAAGTAAACTTGAGCTCTTTATCAGTCATTCATCAGCGCTACTCACAGCTTTGCAGCCCAGGTCCAAATCCACTTCATCTCCAGTTCTTTCAGTGGAACTCTGCTTCATACAGATGAAGCCATGTTTCTCATCACACGAGCGATCTGCCCAGTTCCCTTTCTGCAAGAATAAAGCACCGTTTGTGGATTAGATGGATGCATTTCAAATATTTATCCTCATTCAGTGTTTTTTTTTTTTTTTTAATATCTCAGAAACTACTGAATAAATTTCTATAAAATCGTTCATGGTTCCCAGAGCATGCATACAGCTGTGGTGAAGGCATGAATTTACCTGTAGAGCTATTGGTAGGTTGATGTTTTCTCTTATTCAGAGAAATATGTTCTAATGCATAGAGTGGCACATGGATGTGTGGAAACATTTACAGCTCCCTGAAAACAAACTGTCAAGGCTTTGGTGATCCCCTGACATTTCTGCTTTACTATGATCCTAACTGTAATTGTATGGATTTTATGGAAATTTCAGAACACAAACTGATCCTCTGACCTCTTTGGTTAAACGATCTTTAGGGAAATTTTAGTTTGTCCAATATTTTGCTTTGTGAGAAATTCCAAAAGACTTATCACACTCCTTCTACCTGTGCTGCTGATCATTATTTGTCAGCACTAAACTATGATGGTGTATATATTTTTCTTTGTAGAGTTATTGACGATTATGGTTGGGGCCTTTTTTATATATGCTATTTTCATGGTACTTCATTGGCTCAATTTATCACAAACCATAGTAAAAATGGGAATATTTGCAGGCAGAATGCAAAGATGTGTTTCTTTTTCCTGCAATTTAGACATAATAAAATATTGGATAAAAAAATATAATTTGTTCATCTTCACAGGTCAAGATCAAATCTCTCTATGCAAACATTTCAGGAATGAGGTACTAAAAATGTTTTTTGTTTGTTTGAATTTGTTTTCTTTATCATGTTTGTCCTGTGGCCAGCAATGTAGTTTGGCATCTGTTGCTTTTTATGAGGACTGATACAATCAGGATGCCAGATGACACTTCCCCCATGTATCCTATGTCAATAGGCATGTATGTACTGTCTGGAAGAAGTGCAGTTACATCCATTTGGTGCTCCTTACCTCCCCTCTGATTAGAACACAGTCCTCTCCCTCGGTGGAGACAGACGGTTTTCCATATTCCCAGCTAGTAAAGCTGACAGTGGAGTAGTCGCTCCAGTCAAACAGGCCCTCAGTCCTTCTGTCATTCAATCCAATCCAGAGCTCATCAGTGGATGCTGCAGACATGGATGGTAAACAGCATATTTAATGTCAGTCAGAGTTTAAAATTTCCCTTTTTACACAAGCAGAATGAAATTATTGGTGCTAATTCTGCCAAAAATCCAAAAGCGTGCATACGAGCGTGTGTCTTCCCTTCATAGTAGAGGTCGACCAGGTCAAGTGGTCTGCATGTTTCCAATTCTCTATATTGTTGTTGTTGTTTTCACAGATTCCCAAATATATTACTTTGCTCTGATATAGCCCCCTCTCTGTGTGTTTAGTCACTCTGTGGTCTCAAGCAGTGTCCCGCCCACTGCTCTATCTGATTGGTTTGATTATACATCACAGGTAACAGCCAATCAGCAATCAAAGCTTGTGTGGCACAGAAAACTAAGTGTTTGGAAGGCTAGTGCTATCATTAAGAAGCTTGTTCTCTGGAGTACACCAACATCTTTTTGAAGTGGAGAGAACAAGAAGCACAGCCATCGCCACAAACCAGGACATTAACGACTCTGACAGTGTCTAGGCTAAGAGCTAGCAGCTGAGTTAGGAGGCAGCCACAGATTACCAAAAAACAGTCACTAAATAAACACTATCAAAGACAAATACTGCTTTGGAAATTTGATGTGTATAAATGTATTTTGAAGGACACAGGGTTGTCATGTACCATATCCAAGTTGAGAGATAATGAAGCTTTGGTCCTCCACATTGCGGATGCTCACTAGATCTCCTCCTTCCTTGCGGCACTGTTTCTGAGCCTCTGGCCATGTTTGAATGTCACGCTGCAGGTGGAAACAGTGGCCATTGTAGGGAATCCAAGGGTTTGAACAAAATCCTTGTTCAACTGATGATAAAAAAGAACAAACATACAGAGACTGAATGACTGATATCAAACAGCAAGCGCGTTATCTAAAGCAAAATTACAGAAGCCAGAGGAGGGTAGAGCAGAACAGAGTGGAATATTTTACTGTACTTTGTGTAGGACTTGGGGGCGTCCCATCTTTGTAGCAGATGTAGCCCAGTTTCTTGGCACAGGATGAACTTTGCCAATTGTGCTGCCCAGCAGAGTTGAGAAATGCACAGTTGTGTCCCGGATTAGGAAGTGGATTTCCTAAACAAAACATTTAACTTGAGATTCATGCTTTACTAGTAGAGATCCTCTGTCACAATATCTTTTTTTTTTAAAGAGTTTTACATCAACATTTTCATGCTTCAAAAATCGCAAACATCTCTAGAACTCATCTAAATTATTAAATAGCACCACATAATTGATGAAGTCCAAAGCCATCCTTCTTAGTTCTGTTTTTGGATTCAACAAACAACTGAGAGAAATATCCAGATATATCATCTGGGTTTACCACTTACTTGTTGTCTTTGTCTGCTGTTTAGTGTAATAATAGAGCTGGAAGTGTAACAAAGGGTGTATCACAGCTTTTTCTGTGAAAACTGTCTGGATATTATACTGACTAGAACTATAAGAGTTAACCAAAACAGTACATTTGCAGAGTGTAAAAACTAAAACAATCAGCAGAGAGATCTCCAAATTGCTCCAAAGAGCTTAGCAGAACTGTAGTCAGCTGATAAATCTGTGTGTATCAGCCAACACTTTCACATATATGCAGTCATGTGGTCCATATTAAGGTTTTAAATTGGTCTTTGTGTTTCAGTTTTGTTTGTCTGTCCCAGAGCTTCAGGCAGGACTGTTTGTGGAAAAGACATGAATTGTCACTCTTAAGGACTAATTATAAAGGTGTGATATCTGCACAGATGATTGAGGATTATTGCTTCATGGAACCTTTTTCCTGCAGTGAGGACTTACCAGTGTCCCATCTCAGATAACGGAAAGGCTTCCCATCTGACCACTGCCAGCCATGTTCTGGGTCCAAAACTAAGCCAAGCCAGAGTTTACTTTTCCCTGATCCCAACAGCGCTGTATGTTTATGTGTGTTTGCGTGATAGAGAGGGGGGGAAAAAGGGAAAAGCACAGAGTAAAGACTTTGTTCCTCTTTTGCATTGCGTAATAAAACATGTCTGAAAAAAAAATAGAAATCACAGTTAAACAAGCATGAAGAAAGCAGCCAGTATTCTGCACAGAGAACATCTTAACATAACAACAACGACCCATAAAGAATATCAGGCTCCAAAATCTTTTATGTTGAATTTATTATAGACAACTGTGCAGTGTATTTATGTGTGCATCTAAAGATTTATAATAAAAGGCTGTTTCTAAACATTTTAAAAGCCTCTCAATAATGAAGATATCTGAGTTGAACAGACTTTTTTTTCTTTTTTTTTTAAATCTCACCCCTGTAATATAAGCAATTCTCACTCATTTCTGTATGAACCCAGACCACATTGGTTCAGTCTGTACCTGATTCAGTACCAGCAGACATCCACCAGGTGGCAGCTTACCTGAGACGAAGGACTGCTCGCTGGTGTCAACCACACTGAGCAGGGCAGCAGCCTGCTGTTTGCAGCTGCTCTCAGCCTGAGGCCAGGTCAGAGCCGACTGTGTGTTCAGCTGGTAATACGCTCCTGTTACCTGGTTTTTGGCCCAGTGGTCTGTGGCTGTATATTGATAGAAATATATGAAAAACTTCAGTCTTAAATAAGTCATTCAGACGTTTAAGTCTAATACTGCAATCTAGCACTTTTTTGTTATACTATCAATTGATTGGCTTGTCTAGAATATTAGCTTTTAATTTAATCAAAGGTGTCTTTTGAAACCAAATTAATCAACCAGAAGATGCATGTACAGCTGACATCTACATGCATCTTGTCTATACATCCTTCTTCCTCACCGCACTAAGATGTAAATTTGACAAACTTACAAGAGGTCGGGCAGTATCCCCACTGTTCACGTTCATATTTTGTCTCCACTGCACACCAGTTGCGTTTGGTTGAGGAGTCGTACGTAGTGCAGTCTCCAAACCACCGGTCTTTGTAGAAGAAGGGAAACATGCAGATCTTACCAAATGCATTTCCCTCAATGGTGAAAAGCTCTAGAGAGAGAAAAAAAAGAGATTTATTGAGTTAGATTAAAAATACAAGCATTGTGCTGTAACAGGTAGAGCTAAAACATATGTTTGTGATCTTCTCAATACAACTAATCCAGGAAACACAGCTAGAATCAAGTGAGAAGGAAAGTTAATTTTAAAAAATTATGCTTGACCTGACTTTGAGGGTCAACAGCTTCAGTAAAAAAAAAAAGAAGAGAAGCCTAATGGCAACATGCTCATCAGCGGGAACAAACAATGTCTGATGTGAGCTAATTTAAAGGCAGTGTGCTCCCAACACATCGAAGCTTACTTCTCATGTGTTCTGCTGTTCTGCCTCTGGTTTCTAGTAGCTATATACACTCAGATGCTTCATACTGTACCTCTGAATGTTCTTGTACAAGCACCACTGGACGTCCCTGTGATTGTGAGTTGGGCATTTGGCCCCGCAGTTCTGGTGAGAGCAATGGATTCATCAGCTTTGATTTCGATGTAGAACGGTTGGTCTTTGAGGGCGAGCAGTGTCTCATTCCTGCATTCCCACTTTTGGAGGACGCTCTTGTCATCACAGTCATAGAGGTTCACTTCACTCCCTGCACTTTTCCCCTGAGCTCCCAGGCACTTTTTGGTTGATGTAACAAAAATCCTGTTACCAGTCGTCCAGCGCAAGTCAAGGCAACGGTTATATTTTTTCAGCAAACAAAAACCAGTGGCCTTGTTGGTGAGTGAAAATGGGGAATCTGCAGGAAGAAATATGAAGAAATAGTTCAATTGTGCTGCATTAAATAATATTTACATCATTCTATGGCACACATAAGTTTATCTCCAATATGTATTCTATGATGCTTTCATGGCCTTTTGTGGTGTTTAAGAGTAGAAGATCTGCTGCACCTTGCTTCGCTTTCAGCATCTACCCCGAATGCAAATTACTGACAGCGTCTTTTTTATTAGTAGTATTATTTTACACATCTAAATGTAGATTTTTGCAGTAATCTCTTCTTGAAAATACTAGTTCCTGTTTACAACAGACTTGAGATGCACTTGAAACTGCCTTTAATAGCGCCTGTCACGGCAGCTGTTTCAGTTCCTTGTTTGCCCAAAATGTGCACTTTTAAAAATATTTTTAAGGCTTGTAAGATCATGATGTGGTCCCTCAATTTGCAAGATGAGTGTTTGATGTTTTTTTTTTGTTTTTTTTTTAATTCCGCCTTGCAGTAAAGTCAATGTGAGAATTCAATCAATTCTAGTGCAACAAATGCGCAGCAGAACTCATGAGGATTAGTGGTACCAATCAATAGTAAGATATATCAACAGCTAAGAAACCTGCACAGGATAATTGCAAACAAAAAAAGCATTACACATAGAATATATATGAATAAAAAGCTTGAGCTTATACTGTACCATTTGAACACTGAGTCGCTGGGATGAAGAGCACAAAGGCTACTAGCGTTATCCATGAGGTCAGCATTCTTCTGATAAGTCTCAGAGCAGCAGACATTGTGCATGCATGGCAAGCAGAGGACTTATGAGCATGAACATGAAAAGGAGGGAATCTTAATACCACTGACATGGTCATTTTTTTTTTTCTTCTTTTCATTGAGAAAGTGTCATGTTTCAGATCGGCACATTTCAACATTTTGCTACTGGTAAAAGGGGAGGGGGGGAGGAAGTAGGGGCAACATACACAAAAATACTCGCACACAAAGACACACACACACACTCTCTTGTTCGCACAGATGTCACACGCTAGAAATGGCAAAAAGTGGCCCCATTCACTTCCCTTGAAAAAAATAACGCGTAAGAGACTTTGGCTGAACGTGATTCATGAATGTGAGTCGGGGACCTGGTTCAGCATTTATTCTCACACACTTTAATTCACCATTTGTATAAGTAGTTTCAGCATATTAACCTCTAAAAAACTGGAACCTGGTGCTTTGATTCGCTGCAACCTCCTGCATTCAGGCACTTGCACTGTGACTCAGTGGCTGGACACTAGAACTGGATTAATAAATCAGCCTGTCGTAATAAATCTGTTAATGCACGAGTATGTGTGATTAGAAAAAAAACACATTTGAAAAAACATGCTGGAACATCCCATCACTATTATGTCTGCGCTGTGTGTGGAAACTCAAATATAAATCACATTGTGACAGTGACTGACCCTCCACTTCTATATGATTCGCCTAATTAATTACATTGTACACAACATTGTCAAGGTGTATATAAACTGCTCAAACACGCATGCTTCAGTCTATAAAAGTGAAAGTCATCGTCAGTTTGAACACAGTCCACGTTTATGAGGCATCAGTTGGAACGCTTCAGCTCATTCCTATTTGTTACCAACATCACTTTCCCTCAACAGCCCTACAACAACCAGTAACACACAAACAACCTCAACAAAATCCCACTTTACAACACCCTACCAGCCTTTAAGTAGTCTTACCAAATGCATGCAACCACCAAGCATGTTAGTTAATCAGCAATGTAGAGATTGCATACAACACTGGAATATAACTTGTAGAGGAACATTAAAATGTCATTAGACATATGTGAAGGAAAAGGAGGAAAAAGGGGCAAACATTTACTGATACACTAGAAATGTTATAATAAATGCAAAGAGGCACAACATTTTTCATGTAAAGTTATTAGACCAGAGCAATATTGCACTGTTGCTGATGAAGAGAACATTGTGTGCATCCTGAGTGTAGCAACACAAGATCCTGTTTTAGGGCGGAGGCATTCAGATGCTGAGGTTTGTTCTCCAACTCTTCCTTAACTTCTATCATAGCATTTTGTATTTTCACTTCCCTTTTGGTTATTCTCCTTTTTGAGCAGAAGCATTGTGCTGAAATATGAACCTATGTGACTGCAGTGATCGTTTTTATGAGGCTGCTGCAAGACAAACCCCAACAACCTGAAAAGGGAGGAAATCCATGCATTAAGATCAGGGGAAACAAATTCACCCTAATGACACTTGACTATGCTTTTCCAGGCTTCTGCAAGGAGAAGCCAAGACTTCTGCTCAGAGTGGTGATCCCAAAAAGCCCAAAAAAGGTGGACTCTGCAATTCTGGATAAAGATATTCAGCTAGTTACATGTTAAGATAGTCGGCATGTGCCAGATGTATCTTTCCTTTGACTCCTTCCATGACTATTATTGATTCTTAACCTATTCTTAATAAGGATGAGCAGAAAATGGGTTTGTTCAGAGTTTCATCACAATGCATTGAATGCAACCACTTTATTTATCAAAGCAAATACGTAACACTGCTAACATGAACACAACAATGAAAATCAAGCTGCACCGTCTTCTGCACGCACCAACAATGTTCGTCAGCATGCGTTACTGAGTCGTGGGTGTTTTTGGACTGTAAAGCCAGTTGTCACCAGCGATAAGCCTCCAGCAGAGGAGGCCTGCAAAGACTGGATGAAGTTGAGTAAATGTCCAGGCAGCACAGGACTAGTGTGCCTACAGAGACCTGCATGGACGTAATAGGAAGAATGGGTTGAAAGGTTTTCAATTCAGGAAGTTAGCACGCTTAGAATTTGTTCACGTAGACAAGCTTTGTGTTTTTGTTTTGACTTTTCATGGTGGTTCATATCGAATACATTCAAATGGAACAATCTTCTCACTGCTGTTGATGAAGTGTTTAGTGCTGGTACATATCGCACACTCCTTTACTCAAACACTTGCAGTACTTTAATACTGGTTTGTGGAATTTTCTGCTTTCTGTGAGGATTTTCAAAAGTCGCTAGTATGCTATGTACCTGCATAATAAATCATTTTTCTCCTTCTGATTTACAGAAGATTTGTCGACCTCACATACTGAACTTTGCGTACATAGCTTTCCTGATATGTTTATCTCCCAGCTGGAAAATGAGATAAGGTCCAGTGAAACGTAGCTGTTGCAGTATATGTACATTTCAGAGGGAGAACCTTCCAGAAGTTAACTTTACACTTACGCTTTTTCACTTTTTAAAATCTTTTTAAGTATTTTCAAGACAGTAAAATATAAATGAATGCTTCAACACCATACCATTAAGTCACAAAAGTTTTCAAAAGTGCTTTGACGCACAACGGAAGACTGTAAAACTCTGCAGAGGTTTTATCTCGAGGTTTTATAATACATTAGATAGTTCTCACAATCTTGGGCTCTGCTGTGCTAAATAAAGCAAGTAAAGCGTATACTGAGAGCCATAAAGTGACAGAAATGTAATGCAGGTTACTGAGTCCGCCCTGGACTTTAAGCTGGGGTTTGCAGATAAGGACTCATATCCTCCTCATCTCCGGTGTTGGAATAATAAAGGTGCACTCCAATAATTCACTCATAAACTGTTAACCAGAGGTTTAGATGGTTAACAGATGGTTAGATGGTTCTCCGGCCGTTTTTTTTGGATTCTGTGTAATCTTTCTCCAAGAATGAAGCGATTATTAGTTCTGCTGTCAGGTAAGAGTCGTCAAAGATTTATATCATACACATTTATGCAGCACTGTCAGATAAGGGGTATAAAGACGAAAGTGAAGTAAACATCTGAAGCCGTCATTCATATAAACTGCAGGGTTGTGAGTTGTGCAGTGTCTGCTGCAGTTGAAAAAGTGATTCTGAGATATCTGGTAGCTTGGATTATGCTTTAACAATAACAAAACCAAGATTTCCACATTGTGATTTAGAAACTAATTAAAAACTCTCCTTGAGATTCCGCTTATTGCTTTATAACAAAGCTGTCTCTACAGTCTTCCTGGTCGTGGTATCCTCCAGTCCTGACAGCCAGTTTAACTGTACGTCTGGAGAAAGTCTTCCTGCAAACCTCGTCTGTGATTTTAACAAAGACTGTGAAGATGGCTCTGACGAGGAATTCTGTGGTATGCTGGTTTTTCTACAAAAGATCACATGAGTTTCATTTTGGTTTCCCAGCTTAGTATTAATCATTTTGCAAAACATGTCAAGATGAACTGTTCTTAGCCCATATGGATGGTATATTTAACAAATTATCAGTAACCCTGTATAAATGAAAAAGATTTACAAATTTCACTCAGAATACTATTATGAGAAAAGTTGAAGGTAGTTGGAAGATATCTTATTTCTGCATTGACATACGTAGTATAACATAATAGAATAGAATAATACACTGTACTTACAATATAAATAGTATACTGTTTAAAAAGTTCCCTTGAGAGATGCTTTGTGAAAGCCCAACATCGGCACTTTGAGCTCCAGCTCTCTTAGCTTGTCTCAACATAATATATTAATACAGGTATGTGTTGTTGATAAGGCTCATGTAACTTTGATGATCACGTCTGCGGCTGGAGAGACACCAGTGATGTCTCCTACTGCTGGAGGCGGCAGATGGCAAATATCACATCAGTGCCTGGGCAGGACCATACCACAGGAAGTCCTTGGGGTAATTATTCTTATCACCATGTTGTATTGTATCATTACTTTGTTGACAATTAAATCAAAATAGATCCAGTAGCATTTTAAACCAGTGCTTTATCTGATTACAAGGTGATGATAATCTTATCCCTGGATGTTTTGCCTTCTGGACACAGGGCATGTCATTTATATAGATGGTAAACAAGAAGGTTTCCTTAAAACGGCTACTTTGGAGTATTCTGTAGACCACGTGGCTGCTCTGGGATGCCAGATCAGGTAGTAAAAGCAGATATTTAAGATGCTTGTTTTACTCCAAAACACATCAAAATACTCTATGCTGGCAGCCACCTTTTTGTGATCTGACTGTAAATTTATTTCAGCTTTTGGTACTATATTTTTGATAACGATACATCGCCATCAACTTCATCCTTTGAACTACAAATGATCAGAGGCACCGTTATGCATCTCTTGCTGAAGATTTCTAACCCTAAGACGGATGCTTGGGAGAACGCCATAGCCTTCATCGGTAACCAGCCAGCAGGATACAAGGTCAGTAAAACATCCAGCATGCCTTTCACTCACACACAGATGAAGTAATCAACAACAATTTATTTCTAGGAAGAAGTCAGGTTGTTGCTGTTTTTTTTCTCTACCTTTACTACTACAGTAGCTTTGTGTCTTCACTGTAACTTTGATTTCATTTAGTTTCACAGTGTGCCCTCCATGTTTTATTGATCTTTATCTACTTCTGTAACACCTAATTTCCTGGGGGATCAATGAAGCACCTTAGGTTTTATTATTTGACATCACAGATCTTTGATCAGTCGTAGAATAAACCTGTAACTAAAGTCAAGACTGCAGAGTCAACGTTTCAGGCTTCGTCCTAACAGTTCTTATGTTTCATTTACAGTTGAAATTAGAAGTTTACATAGGCTGTATAAAAAGACATGAAACCTTTTTTTTTTCTCACCGTCTGTCATAAGAATCAGAATCAGAATCAGCTTTAATGGCCAAGTACGTACACAACATACAAGGAATTTGGTTTTGGCTGTTGGTGTTGCAGGAATAATAGAAATAGGAAAATTAAAAAAATAAAATAAAATAAAATAAAATAAAAATAACTCCAGAAAGAAAGAATAACATAAAATACAATAAATATTAACAAAAAATAAAACAAGATAATAAGACAAATGTAAACAAGAATTTACACATCCGAGTAGAAAAGGTATATTACATTAGTGCAAAATAGTAGTGCAAATAGCAGTTGTGACTTGGAATGGCTCAGCTGTTCAGTAGAGTTATGGCAGTGGGATAAAAACTGTTTTTGTGTCTGGTGGTTTTAGTCTGCAGGACTCTGTAACGCCTGCCGGAGAGGAGGAGGGAGAACAGTTTATGACCAGGATGAGTGGGGTCTGTGATGATGACATTAAATGTGACTAAACATTTCCTGTTTTAGATCAGTTAGGATTACCTATAAATTATTATAAATTATTTCTATTTTCTAAATGCCACAATAATTAGAGAGAGAAATTTTTAGAGAATTTGTTATTACTTTCTTCAAAGTCAGAAGTTTACATACATTTCTTTAGTATTTGGTAGCATTCTCTTTAAACTGTATGACTTGGATCAAATGTTTTGGGTTTCCTTCCACAATCTTCTCACAATAGTTTAATAAATTCTGGTCCATTCCTCCTGACAGAACTGGTGGAACTGATTCAGGTTTGTTGGCCGCCTTGCTCCACATGCTTTTTTTTGCTCTTCCCACTAGTTTTCTACAGGATTGAGATCAGGGCTTTGTGATGGTCACACCTCAACATTGACTTTGTTGTCCTGAAGCCTCTTTGTAACTAATCTGGCGATATATTTTGGGTCATTGTCCATGTGGAAGACCCATTTGAGCCCAAACTTTAATTTCTGATGTCTTGAGATGTTGCTTTAATATTTCCACATAATGTTCTTTCCTCATGATGCCATCTATTCTGTGAAGTGCACCAGTCCCTCCTGCAGCAAAACACCCCCACAACATGATGCTGCCACCTCCGTGCTTCACAGTTGGGATGGTGTTCTCACATTTGCAAGCTTCCCTCTTTTTCCTCCAAATCTAACGATGGTCATTATGGCCAAACAGTTCAGTTTTAGTTCCATCAGACCACAGGACAAGTCTCCAGAAATTAAGGTCTTTGTCCCTGTGTTTTTCTGTAGCTTTTGGAGTAATGTCTTCTTCCTCTCTGAGTAGCCTTTCAGCCCATGATGATACAGGACTGGTTTTACTGGGGATAATGACTCTCTCGTACCAGCATCTTCACAAGGTCTTTAGCTTTTGTTCTGGGGTTGATACGCACATTACGCACAGAACCCATCTCCTTCCTGAGCACTATGATGGCTGGACATTCCCATGGTGTTTATACTTGCCTATAATTGTTTGAACAGATGAACATGAAACCTTCAGGCATCAGGAAATTGTACCCAAAGATGAACCAGACTTGTGGAGGTCCACAATTCTCTTCCTGATATCTGGGCTGATTTCTTTTCCATGTAGTCACAAAAGGAAGCAGTGTGTTTGAGGTGTACCTTAAAATACATCCACAGATGTGCCTCCAATTAACTCAAATGTTGTAAGTTAACCTATCAAAAGCTTGCAAAGCCATGACATCATCATCTGGGCTTTCCCAAATCGTTTGAAGGCATAGTGATCTTAGTGTATGTAAACTTCTGACTTTGAAGAAAGTAGTGAAAAAAATAAATCTCAAAAAAGTTCTCTCTCTCCTTATTCTGGCATTTAGCAAATAGAAATAATTTTGGGTAATCCTAACTGACATAAAACAGGAAATGTTTAGACTGATTTAATGTCAAACAGTGAGAAAAAAAAAGAGTTATGTCTTTCTATACAGTGTATTTAAACTTCTGATTTTGACTGTATATCCAAGCAGATATCTGAATACTTACACTGTTTCACTGAACATGATTTTAGATATTTGTTTACAACGGATAAATGCAATTTTGAGAGATAATGCTGCAAATTATTTTGGACAAGCACTTCTGCTAAATCAATACAACATAATTTTAATGTTGAGTAAAAGATTCTTCAATATATTTGAGTTGTCACAACTTCAGAGACACTTTCTGGAGAAACAAGATGTAAAGCAGTTTAAGACACAATATAATTCCCATGTGTAATCTCTTTATGACTTTGCACGAATGAGATACTTCAGAGGCAGCGGTGTAAGTAAATAGTACACAAGAAGTAGAAGGAACCAGTTGGTCAGTTGGGATTTTTTTCCCTCTTTGCCAAACAGTGGATTAATCCACCCCTGAATTTAAATTAAAAAATGTTATCTCAGGTGAATCTCTTTTTGTTTTAAGTTTTTTTTTTTCATCTAGTATCAGCAAACTTTTCCTTTTGGGGTAAAAATACTTAATGCATGTTGAAATATTGAAGAATACTGCATTTATAGAACAAATTAAGTAAAGCATTTCTCTTCGTGCAGCTTGTGTTTGCATTCCGTCCTCCATTCCTGGGTATCAAAGATATTATGCTGGATGATGTCATGTTTGAGAACTGTGGGAGGGAAGATGTTCCAGCTGGATCAGACCACCTTTCATGTGATTTTGAAAGTGATACCTGTTCATGGTACCATGACTACACAACCGGTCTACAGTGGAAGAAAACTGATGGGTCATTTGGAGGACTACCTGGAAATGGTGAGTGACCTTCTGACTGTAAACAAAGTATTTGAATGTGAAAACAATATAAACTGACATAAGAAAGGCCGTAAAACTATAGTTTATATCAGGATCACTCTGTAGAACTCAAGGTTCAGCTTATAATGTGCATTAGTTATACTGACACTGTTAAATTATTACAGCACTAATACTATAAGCACGGGGCCTTCAGGGCTCCTACAGCGGCTCTGCACTTGAGGTTCATAACTCCACCTTGTAAAAAATCCAACCATTTACATGTTGTTAAACACCCATAGAAGCATTTTCTGCTCCTACAGGTTTATTGTTTAGGATTGTCTCTTGCCATAGCTTTTTCTGATCTTCCTAAGGTAAAAATGGTGAACTAAAATATCAATGAATATTAATCAGAAAGACCAAAAGTGTTAACTAATAATTACATCAGCATAGAAAACACTACATTAAAGTCCAGGACACAACTATCCATAATATTCACAAAACATTTACATTCATTCATAGAATCTTACATTTTCAGGAATGCGTCGATCCTCTTTAGTATTTCCTTTTTAATATAATTAAAGCTGCAGGAGGCACAAATCTGCAAAGGCCTAATTAAACAAACATACAAAAAAAACTCCTAATTTGAATATACAGCCCTCTCCCTCAATCCACCAGCTGGCTTTGTTGCTCTTTATACTTCCTTGCCTGATCTGATCTGGTCTGAAAAGACCCAAAGTTGGTTTAAGTCTCCCAGGGCACTGCCCACCCCAGCTTTGGGCATCCCTTGATATCCAGTCTCTTTTGAAGTTGTAGTTTTAAGTTGATCCTCGTTTTTTCCTGCTTTCACTCTGATTACATCAAGAACTTGATAAGTCTTCTTCTTTTTCTTCTTCTTCTTCTTCTGCAGGCACTTACATGATGGTAACACCAAAAAACCAACAGACCTCATCAGCAGCCAGACTCATCAGCTACCCTCAGCCTGCAGACCATGTCCTATGTGTGAGCTTCTGGTACCGCATAATTGGCAGCAGCATCGGTATGAGCCTGGACTTCCACACAAAATGAAACTCAGAGGTACACGCAGAAAAAAAACACTCCCAGCACTTTTGAAAGATCTCTCATTAAAGTTCTCTTATGATCAGGCTCACTGAAGTTTATTGCAAAGCATTCTGGTGAACCACAGACAGTTGTGTGGATGAGGAATGGAACTCAGGGAAACAAATGGCGCTTTGCAGATCTTACCTTCAACAGTGACAAACCAATACAGGTATTCTCATTGTTCCTTTTTGTGTGTATTTGTCTGTTGTTTGCAACAGGAGAGATTTTTGAGAGCTGTTTAGAAAGATAAGACATTCATTCAGTATCATTAACATATTTTAGAACATGAATAACAGACAGTTGTTAATACAATTACAGTTACTGTACTCCTGTTGAAGTGTAATGAATAAATAACGCCTATTGAGAGTTGTGCTTTTTCCTATTGACTTACACAACCTTCTTAAATCAATATATTTCACTATAAAGTCAAACTCTGTTGTCCAGATGTTGTAAAGCCCACATGTTAAATAACTCAGACTGTTCTCCAGTTTACTATAGAAGCAGCGCTGCATGGTGGACAGGGGAGCATAGCCATCGATGACATAGTGGTGTTCAGCAGTGCCACTGGCTCCTGCCCTCCTGAGAGAGAGTGCACCTTCCAGGGCTCCCTCTGCGGCTTGGAGTCTCTCCCAGCTTCAGACTTCAGCTGGAACCGGATCACAGGCGCATCCCAACCGGCCACCTCGTCAGGCCCCTCCGCAGATCACACTCTGGGGACAGACCAAGGTTTGCAACTGATGAGACAACAAGCCCACAGCTATGGGCAGCACAGACACATAGCTGTTGTTATTGTGTTCCTGTCTAGTCCACTTGGGAGACTCTGTTCCATACATGCGTAGTAGATTGGCATACATGGGCTCTGAACAGTTTTTGAGATATTTCAGTCTGAACCAGAGTTGTGAAGGCTGTGAGATGAGCCATGCTGCTCATCATTTCTGGTAAACTGTCAGCTTGGAATTTGTGTTCCCCCAAAACTGTAAAGCTAAAATACTTGACTGGAGTTGACCACTCGTCCCATCAGGCATCCCCAGTGTTGAACTTTAAACCTGGAGATGAGAGACATTTCACATGTTACATTAACCGGTGAATTGAGTTTTACAGTGGATGGACCAAAGGGACACGTTTGCTTTTCAACAAGTTGGGTTTTGTATTCTTTTATTATTCAATCATGCACTCACTCATCTGAAAGGTGTCTCATAATGGAACAATAGAACCATTTCACTTTGAATCTTCTTGTTTCTGTTGTCCCTCAATATTTCTTGAGGAACAATTCAATTCCATAAATGATACATTTAATGAATAGAAATTACTTTGTGTAGTCCCATATTATAATTCACAGTTTATTGATAAGGTTAAGGGCTGCAGGGTGGTGCAGTTGGTAGCACTGTTGCCTCGCAGCAAGAAGGTTGCCGGTTCGCGTCCCGGTGGGGGCACCGGAATCTTTCTGTGTGGAGTTTGCATGTTCTCCCTGTGCAGCGTGGGTTCTCTCCGGGTTCTCCGGCTTCCTCCCACACAGTCCAAAAACATGTTGAGGTTAATTGGTGATTCTAAATTGTCCGTAGGTGTGAATGTGAGTGTGCTTGGTTGTCTGTCTCTAAGTGTAGTCCTGTGATAGACTGGTGACCTGTCCAGGGTGTCCCCTGCCTTCACCCTAAGTCGTCTGGGATAGGCTCCAGCCCCCCCATGACCCTAGTGAGGATTAAGCGGTGTATAGATAATGGATGGATGGATGAAAAGGTTACACACAGTCCCAAATAAAAACAGCATGTGCCATAACTGTGCCTTTTGTGTAGGTTATTACCTGAGTGCCCAGTTGTGGGGTCACCCTGTGGGTTCCAGGGGCACCATGATGACTGCAGTGATGGAGCCCACGCCGTCTGATGGGGAATGTCTCATGTTCTGGTACTACATGGAGGGAGATGGAGTGGGTGAACTCAGTGTTTACCTTCAAAGCCCTGACAGCCACAAAACTGTCCAGCTCTGGACCAGGAGAGGAGATCAGGGGAGTCACTGGAGGCATGGAAGAGTGACGCTTCGTAGCCCTGATGCCCCGTATCAGGTCGATGCACAGCAAACATGATGCAAAGTTAACAGACAACCATTTTGAATGAATATTAAATCAGAGCACAACTTCAAACCTTTTTTTTTTTTTTTTTGCTGTTTGTCTTATGACTTCTGTGCAAGTTTTTTTTTCCATATATTTACTGTCTCCCTTCTTAGCTGCTATTTTAAAAAGTGTTTAAAAAAAAAGAAGTTTAGCAACTCAAATTAAATTACCCATAACCGTATATATATATATACAGTATATATTCATAATTCTATTCTTCGTTGAGCCACAATGATGCATCCAATCATCAACCAACTGATGTACAGAAAATTAATCTAGCAGCTTTTTCATAGTCAGTTTCTGTCATTTGCAAAAGTTTCACCTTCCAGCTTTTAATTACTACAATTTCCTTTGTGGTATTTAAGAGTTATGTGAACAATAAACTAGTTTTTAGCCAATCGGTCATACAAAACACATGGACAACAATACCACGGTGTCTGTTTTATTAAATGCATTCTAATCTATTAATGAAGAAAATTAAATCAATAATAAAAATAAACATTAGTTTCAGTCATAAGCGGCTAATAGATTGTATATTTCAGTTTTCAAGCAGAGAAACCTAGCAGTATGAGGAATGTAATGTAAAGGACAGAGCTACGTGGAGACAACACAGGTCATCTTTTGTGTTAAAGTCAGTGTTGTGTTCTGACAGGTGCTTTTTGAGGCGATGGCGGGGGATGGATTGAAGAGAGATATCGCCATTGACGACCTGATTGTCCTAAATGGTGCTTGTCCCCCGACAGGTTAGTGACCGCTGTGTGCTTCAAAGTTAAAAGTGGATGAAAGACGGTTAATGATGTGTTTGTTGTTGTTCGCTGAAGGTTTCTGTGACTTTGAGATGGACTTCTGTGGTTGGGTCAACAGTCCTCCATCAGAGTCCGGACTGGACTGGGACTGGCTCTCAGGTCTTAGTGGGGGTTCACTTACTCCACGAAGGGACCACACCACAGATTCCTCTTTAGGCAAGTTACCGGACACACATACAATAAAGACCCCATATAGTGAAAATCTTTTTTTTTTTTTTATTATTTTTTGGATTTTCTAGATTTGTGTTGATAAAAAATAAAAGCTGTTAAGATGCGTTCATTGTCAAGTTACCGGACACACATACAATAAAGACCCCATATAGTGAAAATCTTTTTTTTTTTTTATATATTTTGTGGATTTTCTAGATTTGTGTTGATAAAAAATAAAAGCTGTTAAGATGCGTTCATTGTGAAGTAAAACTTTGCATCAGTGTGCATGCACAGGAAAAATAACCCTCTTGATATATTGTGTTATTTTTTTTATCTCTCTAGGTCACTTCACAATGTTTCTGGCTCCAAAAACTGCTGGAGAAAAAATTGCCCAGCTGGAGAGTGAGACCATGGAGGCCGTGGACCGCGCCTGTCTGGAGATCTGGCACTTTGCTTCAATGTGGCTTTTAAATAGTGAGTGGAGATTTCTTAACAGTGTTATTTTTAACATTTCAAGTTTAATATGTAAGCATGTGGGCCAGAGAACATGAGGTCCTGCTCGGCATCAGAAACATGAGAGACAGGCTGGCAGGTGGGATTTGAACATTGATACCTGATGCTGGAAAGAGAGAAAAACAAAAGCTAATTAGTGTCTGTGTTCTCAGTGGGACGGTTTCCATGAAGCCAGTTTTAGGCAACAGCAAGAAAATCTCCAGGAGTTACTCCAAGATAGAAAGAGAAACCTGACACATAAATGTTAAGGCCCAGGATGCCAACCGCAGTGGTGCATCCATGAAGGAAAATTATTTCTACTCACTTTTATAAGTTGAGTTACATCAAAGTACTTGTGCTCTTAAGTAAAATAGTGAGCACAGTCATTTTTACTGCCCTGCTGGACTTCTATTTGGTAGTTTAAGAGGCAATATTGCAAAGGTTCACAGAACTCAGAGTTTGGATTGTATCACAGCTTTTAAGTCATAGTTAGGATAATTTATCAGATCAACATAAAACATATATTGGTGTTAATGTCACAGTCAGTTCTGTTTCTATGTGAATGCACAACTGCTCTGTATCTTGTCACTGCAGCTCTGCATAGAGATTTAGGGGATCACTCCTCACAGAGTTGGAGGTGTGTTTTCACTGCCATTTGAATTAAAAGAAAACTTTTTTTTTTTTTTTTACTGTAGATCTAATTGTCCCTTGTACAGTTATCCCTAACAACTCATCATTGTCTTCATCTTTGCATCCACAAAGCCACTCTCAAAATCTGTCAATAAGCACAAACTTCATTCTCTTATCTTGGTGCTGCCAGGGCCATCAGATTTAACACTGACAGTGTTTGTCAGTGAGTCGGCCGGACTGCGTCCTGTATGGAACACAAGCGGATATCTGAATAACACGTGGATCCAAGATCGAGTGGATTACAGTGCATCCGGCCCTCATCAGGTGGAATGTTTAATACACCCTGGACAGATTGTGTTTTACAGAAAATGCTGCCCATAAATACATTAATGCAAAGGTCTGAAAAAATTGTTATTACAGATTATTTTACAAGCCAGGTGTCCTGGTTTAACGGAGGGAAGCTTTTCCCTGGATGACGTTCACATCATGAGGAACAAGACTTGTGATGAGAACACGGTAACCACCACACCAAACCCTGCCACCACCACCACCACAGCTCCCGCCTCCGCCATGGACTGCACTTTTGAAGAAGGTGAAAGTAGACTTTCAGTAGAGACTAAAATATTAGTGAATTTGTTTTGCTGTTTCAAAAATAATATGCTTATTTGTTGTAAAATTAATTAATTAAATAAAAAAGTATAAAGCAGGAGAATGATCAAACTGACTTGTTTGACTTGACTGATATTTTTCTCCAGAACTTAAATCTCATAAATAGTGATTATGTTTAGTTTAGTTTTTTTTTTTTTTTTTTGGCTTAATCATCAGTATTTTAGAAAATCTAACACAGTGATTACATTTATATCTTGTAAAGCAGGTCTCTGCAATTGGGTCCAAGAGGGTAATGATGATTTGGACTGGACACTCAGTAATGGACTTCAAGAGGACCGGCCTTGGGATGGACCTCAGTACGACCACACTGTTGGAAATAAACAAGGTATCGACTGTATACACAATAGTAGTACATTTAGAACAAAAAGTCCTGACCTGATATGCTGTTAGAGAAAATTAATGGACAGTTTTGATAGCCAATAAATGTCTCTGGGATTTTTCAGGCAAAAAGCAACAACAAAAAAAGGGTGATTCCACCTGCTCAAATATTATATTAATATATTATTAATGTAAAATGAGTAGATTATATTTATTATTATAATAATTTAGTATATTACTATTATATGATATGTATTATTATATTAATATAGTATTAATATAACACTACTCAAAGGATTTTTTTTTTTTTGGTCTTTTCTGTCATTCTGTTTTCTGCCAAGGTTTCTTTTTACTGCTGAATGGACATGGATCTAAAGATGGCGAGAGAGCAGTCGCTTCTGTTCCTGTCGTCAGTCTTCCATCACAGATCTGTGTTGGCTTCTGGTATTACATGCTCGGTCCTTCAGTGTCCGCCCTGGATCTGCTGGTGCAGACGGTATGCAACCTGTTTCGTAAGAACACACAACTTATGTTCAAAACTTTGCCTACAGTATGTTTCTTTAGTGCTATAAAGACATTCTTTGTTCTAGGAATCCTCCGAAGATTTAGTCTGGACTCGTCGAGGGACCCAGAATCCAGAGTGGATGAATGCACAAGTAACCATCAGTATGAACGGCATAAATCAGGTTAGTTTGAACTCAAACACTGATTCACATTTTCAACATTATTATCATCTGTCTACAACCTGACAAAACCCAAACCGGCTTTTAAAGACTACAGCTGTACTGAGCAGAAGATACAAATAAACCTGATTGGAGTTTTTGCCTTGTTTTTTTTTTTAGTATTTCATTTTGTTTTCTTTGTCTACAGATAAAGTTCACTGGCCATAGAACCACCAGGAGCCAAGGATTCATGGCTATTGATGACGTGACAGTGAGAGAGGGGGTTTGCAGTAATCAGAGTACGTAAACACTGACCCAACACTGCTTGATGCTAACAGGAGGTCAAAACATTCAAAATAAGTTTTGTTTTTTAACACTGTTCTAGATGTGTGTGGCTTTGATTCCGACACGTGTGGCTTTGAGAATGATGTCAGTCATAAGGGTCACTGGGTTCGCAGGAGAGGAACAAAGCATGATGTGGATCACACCTATGGAACCGCAAATGGTGAGTACAAAGCTGTGGCACAGTGCAACTGGTGAACATGACGTGTGGTTAAAAGAGCAGAGGAATCACGGTGTTCCCACAGCTAGATGGAAATAAATCAACAGTAAGTTGAATTAAACAGAAGTCGAGCATTGGTTCCCAACCTGCTGGTCCACAGTAACAGGTGTCGAGTTGCAATATAAATCTATGGCCTGGTAAGATAATTACCAAGGTAGGAAATAAGTGTTCTACGTTTTCCTTTTTTATTATTATGTTTAAAATGATTTTAATACACTATACAGTGATATTATTACAATGTATAGTGTTTGTTAAAACTTATAAACAGCAGCTAAAGCTTAAATGGTTTTGTAGTCATGTTGGTGGCATGGCTCTGGGAACAGCAGTGTTCTTCAGGTCTGTCCACCACTTTGACACAGACTCAAATATCTTACCAACCACTGAGTGGACTACCTAGAACTTCAGTACCGACAATCATGATACCACAGAACTAATCACAGCTGACTTTGATGAGGGCTGCAAGGTGGTGCAGTTGGTAGCACTGTAGCCTCGCAGCAAGAAGATCGCCGCATCGCGTCCCGGTGGGGGCACCAGAATCTTTCTGCGTGGAGTTTGCATGTTCTCCCCGTGCAGCGTGGGTTCTCTCTGGGTTCTCCGGCTTCCTCCCACACAGTCCAAAAACATGTTGAGGTTAATTGGTGATTCTAAATTGTCCGTAGGTGTGAATGTGAGTGTGCTTGGTGGTCTGTCTCTAAGTGTGGCCCTGTGATAGACTGGTGACCTGTCCAGGGTGTCTCCTGCCTTTGCCCTAAGTCGGCTGGGATAGACTCCAGCCCCCCCACAACCGTCGTGAGGATTAAGCAGTGTATAGATAATGGATGGATGACTTTGATGAGACTCTGAGGTTAAAATTGTGATTTGTCCAAAATATTCTTGAACAGAAAGAATACTACGTGCAAATATTTGTTGGTGTGCATTATAGACTTTTATACGATGCTAAATACATTTTCTGATAAATTGACATATTTTTGGTTCCAGATGCATGACAAATGTCCTTCTTTTTAATATTTTTTTAAAAACTTCAAAAATAAAAAAACTATACCTTTCACCCAAATCAAATGGCCCAAAAGACCCCAAAAGTCCTGAATAGGGTTCATCAGTACACAGTTGTTAAGAGAAGCTGCAGACATACTGAAAGTGAAAAAAAAAATGCAATTTGCAACCCAGGCTTGGGCTTCTTTGCACATATGACTTTTTCTTTTACTGAAGTTCTCACAATTCCATTGTAGCTTTTGAATTTATGCCAAATGTACTGTAGGGTTTGCACGCTGTTGGGGTGAGGGCAAGAGTACAGTCTACAGTGAGCAAAAACAGCAATCATGCTTTACTTAAGAAATGCATTCAAAACTGTCTTTCCGTTTTTTAGGTTTCTACATGACTGTGAATCCATCAGACTCTGCACAGCCTGAGGTAGCTCAGCTGCTCACACCAGAGTTCCCTGCTGCTGCAGAAATGTGTGTGCGCTTCTGGTGAGTCCAAAGCTGCCAACAGACATTCACACCCTGCTGCCTGTCCAAAGTTTATTGTTAATGTTGAACTTAATGGATTTTTTCCAGGTACTGGTTATCTGCAGATTCTTCCAGCAAACTCACTGTCCATGTGCTGCGAAATGGGGAGTTGGGAGAGATGCTTTGGCAGCAGCATGGAGCGTCTTCTATGGACTGGGAGGTGGCGGAGGTCACCGTGTCCTCACCTGCAAAATTCTATGTAAACATTTGTTTGTAATGATTTCCATTCTCCACTCATCAAACTGTCTCATTTATAGCATTTCACTGAAACAACTACAGTGTTTTTCTCCCTGTCCTGGTAGGTTGCCATCCTTAAACTGTCATGTTCTTTCTCCAGGTAGCCTTTGGGGCTGTTCATGTGCCTGGCACTAATTCTACAGTGAAACTAGATGATTTTTCTGTGAGGGAGGGGCCCTGTAGTCCTCCAGGCAGCTGCGACTTTGAGTCCGGACAATGCACCTGGGTCAATATCCCCACAGAAGATGGACATGACTGGGTGTTGGCTCAGGGGGGCTCACATGGTCCACCAACAGACCACACCACTCAGACCCCAGAGGGTACGACCTTAGAGACACTACTAGTATAGTGATGGTGGTTTAAGAAAAATAATGTCATCAGTTTTTTATTTATCAGTTGCCTTTATAAAAGACAGAAAAAAGTCATTCAAATCAGTATTTGGTGTGACCACCCTTTCCTTTAAAACACCATCCAGTCTCTCAAAGTCCTTTGCGGGGTGATTGTTTTAAGCATCCTGAAGAGTTTCCACAGTTCTTCCATGGATTCCTGGTGCCTCAGTTGGTTCTGTCGCTTTGCAAAATCCCAGACAGACTCCTTGATGTTGAGTTCTGGGGGGTCATACATCTGCTGCAGGACACCTTGATCTTCCTGTCACTGAAGACAGTGCCTTATGACTCGAGCTATATGTTTGGGATGGTTGACCTGCTGCAGGCTGTATTTTAGATTTATCAGATGCCTCCCTGATCGTTTAACATGCAGAAAAATTAGAAAATCTTAAGTGCTTGAAACTTTTGTACAGTTGTAAATGCACGTATATCTAAACAAAAAAACAAAGCAAAAACATCCTTGTATCATACATAGTAATTTTGCATGATGTTTTTTTCACAGCAACATGGATGTTAATATTTCGAGATTTAAACCCTTAAAGCTGCACAATCAATACTTAATCAATACTGACAAGCCTATCAAGACTGAGCACCAGATTCTGACAGCCCAACTGAGTATCTAAATATATTTTTCGCTCATTGTTTCAGTTTTACAAAATAGTAACATTTTAGATTAGGTTCACTGTTCTGATCAGCCTCATTTACAGACACAGTAACGTGTCAGCAAGCTGACTCTGGAGAGCAGAAATAAACTATATGAAGTATTTAACTTAATTATTAAAATGCAAGTCGTGGGTCAGTGAACTTAACAAAAGTCAAGGATAATAAATAATGTACAGATATCATTCCTAATTAAGCAATTTGGCAAATAAAATATTTTCGTTTGTTAGATGTTTCAAGATGTGACACATAAAACATCTAAAAAAGAAAGCTGATTAATGATATTAATCACTGCCAGTGTTGCAACATGCTGATATTCTGGTTGACTGACTTGGCATGTTATTCATTAACTTCTCTTTTTATCCCTGACTTATATCCTGACATTACCTCATTTCTGCCCCACCAAGAATTTCCTCAAGTGAAGCTTAAAAACTGGCTTTGAAATCATGATTAAATATTGTCTTTTCCAACTTATTTGATCAGACTGCACTTAGGATTTAAATGATTAAAATAGTCAAAATTCTCATTAGCTGATACAGTTTACACTGTAAATGAGTCATTCATGACACACCTCCTTAAATATTTCATATTTTTATGTTGCAAAAAAGTGTGAAGCTTCATTTTTACTCTTAGAATTCTTTGCATTTTTTTTGCTTCCCTTTTGCTCGTAGGTTGGTTCTTGTTGAGCTCATCGTCTCACCAGAATCCCAGCAGTGTAGCACAGGTAGTGTCTGAATGGATCCAAGTGAAGGACACCACCTCCTGTCTCACCTTATGGTACCATATGGATAACAGGTCAGCCAAAAAATTGTTTTAAAAGATCGTGAAATCAATGCTTTTTTCCACTACAGTACTACAGTATGTGACAATGCAATATGAGGATGCACTTTATCCTGTTTGTCCTGTTTAGTTTCCTCATTGACTTCCTCAGAAAGTGTGCACAAATGTCATTTAGTCATGAATCACCTGCTTCACTTTATGCAAGACTAAGAGTATTCTGTGGTAGAGTTCACTTTTTACACAAGACTTATCAGTTTTTAAACTTAAAGGAAAGCATTTTAAAAACACAACATTTAAAAAAAAAATGAAAATGTGTAGTTTCTGAAAGAGTTTTGAAACATCCAGCCTTGCCTTTTTTTTGCCTTTTTTTTTGTTGTATTTACACAAGTTTAACATTTTGCAAGAATCCGTGAGAAAAAAAATATAACACTTCCATTGGAGAATTGAATGAAGTTTACAGATGACTTCTGGTTAAACTAACTAGACCAAAGCTGTTTTTACATATCAGACACATATATGACATTTGTCTGTGGTTTGCTAGCGGCTCTGGGACACTGTGGGTGTTCACACGCTCAGGGCCATCTCAGGAGGATCTGATGTTCCAAAGCAACAGCAGTGTGAGCAGCTGGAGCAGGTTCTCTCGGTCAGTAGAGACGTCCAAACCTTTCCAGGTATCCCAAAACTGACTTAGTGCTTGTAATAGATCAGAATAATCATGCATGAAGGGATATTTATCAATGATATTTACATACTCTGTGAACGACAGCTGCTGATCAAGGCCCAGCCCAACAACGGAGGATTTATTGCCATCGACAGCATCAGTCTCACATCAGGCCCTTGTCAAGGTGCTGCTACTGGTTGTTGTTTTCTTCTTTCTTTTTTCTTTTCATTTCTGCAATTAAATTGAAGTATGTTTCATGCTAAAAAATAAATAAATAAAATATATTCAATACTTTTCTTTTTCTTATAGCGAATGAAACAAGTTTAGGATTTGTGGGATGTTCATTTGAACACGGCACCTGTGACTGGGAGGACATCAGTGCTGGCCAGCTTCAGTGGGTGAAAGGGAGGAATGCTACTGGGAACACTGGACCTTTAGTGGACCACACACTGGGCTCTGAGCTGGGTAAGACCACACAAAGCCCCTCTTACAATAAAAACAGTCTCAAATTTCTGTGGTCTTTAGGACACATGCACGTTTTATAACACAGAAAGTTCTAAAAGGAAAAACACAAAGGTAAAGTTTTCTGCAGATCGATGCAAATGCAAACATGGACTTTGAGCTTTTAGCTGTTCTGATTATTGTTTTTATTATAAAGTGTGTTTCAAGGGGAAAAGAAACTGAACAATAAAGTGTAGCTGCTCCCGTGTTTCCTCTTTTACACTGTATGTTTGCAGCACTGCTCATGGCTGATGTTGACCGCAGTTTCCACTTCCTTGGCTCAATGTTAGTGCTCATGCCAGGCTAGAAATCTACACGTCTTTGATGTCGTTCAGAACTGAATGGCCATCATTGGAAGTCAATTTTCATTCCTGCTTCAAAAAATAGTTTTCATTTTTATTTAATGGTGTCTCCCACCATCACAATTACAAATGTTTAGAAATGTAACACCACTGAACAAAGGCATGAGCAGATGAGTGATATTTAATCCGCCACCACCCTACTAAAACCACCTCCCACCAGCACTTTGCCATTCCATGTCACTCAGACAGATCTGCTAGGTCTTCGTATTTTATACAGCAATTCACCTTTTGTGCAGCAGCTTAGTTCAGCTCAAATCTTATTATCCAGGAAGAGAAATGTGGCTTGTAGTCAGGGACACACGGTAGAAACAAAAAACAACACAAGTACAAAAGAGAAAATACAAACTGCTACAGTGACATGCAGTACACAGAACACAATGATACCCCCAACAGTCTCTCAGACGATCAACTTACATGTGCACATTAAGCAGGCTTACGCACAGGAAATAAATGAGTTTTTAACTCCCATTGCACCGGACCAGGGTATTCTGAATGTCCTGTCTAAGAGAAGAGTGGTCTGCTGAATGCGTATACTCAAGTCATCACATTCAGCAGAGTTCTGATACGATTCTTCCAGGCTTCTACATGGCAGTGGAGCGTCACCAGGGTGCTGAAATGAGCCCAGCTGCTCTGCAGAGTCCCACCATGAAACAGGCCAGCGCCGCCTGCACTCTGCACTTCTACTACAACATGCATGGAGACGGTATGTCTGCTGTTGCAAGTCTATGCTTACAACAACAGCAAACATCACATGTTCTTGCTTCCTTCATTCATGAGTCAGCATTTATGTTTCAACCTTCAACTCTACGACTGTTGCAGAAAAAAAAGACCTCCATGTGCTGCTGAAAGAGGACTCCAGGACCACCACACTGTGGTGGCTATCTGGTAACCATGGTGATTTGTGGCAACACGGTGAGGTGACAATTGGCCGAGTCCCTCTGGACTTCAGCATCCTGTTTGAAGCATCCCGGACCTTTAGCCATCCTGGACACATTGCAATTGATGATGTTGACTTCATCCATTGCTCCCTGCCTGGTAGACCTTCAGCTCAACCTGTGAACTCTGTTTTTTATTGTTTTTTCTTTTCTTTGTTTTTGTCAAGCTAATTCATAAAACATGTTTTGGTTTCTTTCTTAGAGCCCCAGCCATGGTGTCCTGACAGCATGTTCATGTGCAACAACGGAGTGTGTGTAGATCACAACCATGTGTGTGACTTCATCGATGACTGTGGAGACTGGTCTGATGAGAACAACTGTGGTGAGATATCACAAGTGCTGAATCAGTGACAGATTATCTACCATTACAGTAACTTCAATAGTGCCTGCACACTGTGCTTTATATTGTCAGTGCCCCTTTGTGCAGTAAAGATTTACAGATATCAAATGGCATAAAAAGCGAGACATTTCTACACATAGAATTAATTTAGTGCCATGTTGTGCCTCTTTTAAGCAAAAAAAAAAAAAACTGTGTCTCTAGAATGTGTCTTTTCATTTTCCAGATCAATAAAATACAAAAAAGTTGTTAATTTTAACATGACTTTATAACACTTGGTTCAGGAAGAAGATTCTCTGTGTCTCTGACTCATAGCGCAGAGCAAAAGAGTTGACTGCACAGCAGTCGACACAGACGTTAATGTGTGTCTGAGACCAGGACTAAGTGTCATTTCTATTTTTCTCTGTTTCAGTTACTATTCCATAGTCTTTCTGTTAAAATGCAGTATATGTGAGCAGAGGGCAGGAGAGAAGGAAGCAAAAGCAAACACCAGCTGAGTTTAGGTTGCACTAAAGCACAATGGGTGATGTGAAAACACAGTGATCCACCCAACAGTGGTTTATGGGTTTCAAGTCAATGTCATGGTTTCCACCATCTCTGAATGTCCTTCAGCTTTACAGTACTTTACTTTACTTACAGTACTCGTTGGGAGACATTGCCATTAAAAATAAAGGTAGTCCACTGGGTGTTCAGTTCCTCAGATGCTGGGAGTCCATGAAGACTCTTGTGTTCACTCTTGCAGCCAACAGCAGAACATTTAGTTTACTCTTTTTGTGACTGACACATTTTAGAGTTAACAGAAGCAGCTTCAGAAAATACATAAATGTGGTGGACTGAGAGGCAGCTGCTCATTCTGAATGGTTCAGCTGGAAGTAGTGGCGGTGAGGGGGAAGAATTACAAAACATTTAACACAGCAGCTTATCTAGTTCTGGGGAAACTGACAAGTGTCAGAGATAAACGTCTTCATATCTTAGCAACTTTTACTTACACTCAAAGTTTATAACAACCTCAAGACAAGATAAAAATGGATTTTCACCATATGGGACCTGTAAATCAGTTATTATTCTACAAAAACAGAGGAGTCTGTGGTTGAAAGTATTCACAGATATTTCCTACTCTCTTGAACATCATTTTCTAATTTCATTAGAAGTAAGTCTTTTTGTATTTCAAACCACTTAAATGCATTTAAATTAAATGATCATTATATTTGCGGGGATGACTACTTGATAAATAATCGTCTACTTTAAGCTGCCTTTTATCTGCTAATAATGCAGAGCAACAAGGAGTGGTGGAGCGCTGCAGCTTTGAACAAGGCCTGTGTTCCTGGGAGGAGAGTGACGTGGACACAGCTGAAGCTGAATGGACCCATCAGAAAGGAGCTGAAGCGTGGCCGACACACGGGCCTCCCAGAGATCACACCCAGAACTCTGCTGCAGGTACGAGACTCTGAGCTCTGACTTATTCACATGTCCACTAATGCTGTGCTTTAAGTTGTATCATCTGTTGTTACTGTACAGGTCACTATGCTATACCTGGAACTCACCTGAATGTGAAGGGCCAGACATCAGAAATGCTCTCCAAGACTTTACTTCCCAGCTCAAACTGCACAGTGAGTTGATTGTATTCTGATCAAATGGAGTGTTTACAGAGAAACACTCCCACGTTTTTAAGAGCGTTCTGACAGGTCATCATATTTCAACAAACATTGGGTGGTGCATACAAAAAAGCAAAAACAAAAAAAAATCAGAGAGAACCACAACAAATACTGAACAACAAAAAAGGCAAAACAGACAACAAATAATCATTTAATACATCACAGTAATGACTTATAATAGAATGGACATTTGGAAATGAATCTACATAAACTATGACTGATAACGAACATCTAGGACAATAGATGCAGTAGAAATATTACAGGAAACAACGACTACGTGAGAAACAAAATATACTAAAACGTAAATAATAAACTGGGGAAGATTAATGGTGAAAAGGCAGTTTCCAATCAAAATGTAAAGATTGTTTTCTCAGAATAACTTCAGTAGCACGTACATACACCGAACGCTGTGGTGTCATTCCTATTTATATACTAAGGGGTTTCTTCATGTATCATTACTAGGCTGATTTAGAGCACATTTTATTTCTAATAAACCAAGCAAAAGCTCTTTTTTGTCATTGTAAGGAATATTTTCTAAATAAATGTAGTGACAAAAACAGATTTCCACAATGCTCTCCGTAAACGTCTTGAAAACATGTCCAAAAAAATGCAACAAAACATTTGAGACTGGCTTCTACCAGTGTTCAGATTTCTCCTCTGAAAGTGAATGCAAATAAAAGCTTGTACCTATTTGTCATATTTACATGTAAAAACTCAAGGCAAGTTTCATTGTTGATCTCTTGTTTATGTGTAAAGAAGGTTCCCTATTTACCTGTAGTGGATGAACTACAGGCCGGCTGACAAAATGCAACAACACACAGTGACACATTGCATCACTGCATACATCTACCTACGTGCGTCTTTTATCAACTTTCTCCTGCTTATCTCTGTCCTGCGGAGGTACAGGACATCACTATCATCACAGTTCACGACTATTTTAATGAGCGCTATCGCATTCTTTTCTCTGTTCATTTTACTGTTACAACCCCTCTAGGTGAGATTCTTCTTCTTCAGCCTGAATGACGCTACAGGCAGACTGACAGCAGAGTCCAGGACAGTGCAGTCTGGCAGCGGCGACAGAGTGTTGTGGCTCAGAGAGACGTCACACAGCTACAGCTGGCAGAGAGCAGAGGTCATGTTCACCTCCTCAGCCAGCAGCAAGGTTAGCAAGGACACAGAAACTTCATTAAATGGCAGCCATCGGCTCGTTTGTGAAGATGTCAGATTGCTACAGCCGTTAAAGGAATCAATGAGTAAGGTCCCTGGCGTACGTGCTTGAAGGTTGCAGAAGTTGTTGAATCTTAAGAACAAGGAGACTGTGAAAGCCCTCTGATAGAGTATCTGTTGATTGAATGCACAGTCTTCATTCTATTATAGTACCTTCATACAGTGTCTTATCGTGGTAACAGGAATGACATCTAGAAACAAGGTCAGAATTTTTTTAGTGTGTCTCCTCCTCAGATCGTCTTCACCTATGAGCTCGGTGACGGTCCCAGAGGGCTGGTTGCACTGGATGGGATCTCTTTCTCCAAGGAGTGTGTCTTCGACCCAGACAACAACAGACTACCAGACACACTCCCCACTTCTGCCCCACCTACACCCTCCAACACACCCACGTCTCCAGCCATTAACCCCTGTCAGGTAAACTGCAACACCTGCATAACAAACTCATAACTGCAAAAATAATGCTGCGAAGCGCTCCACGAAACAAGTGCGTAGCTAATCTTCCGCCGTGGTGTTGCAGGATGATGAGTTTTTCTGCTGGCGCTCGACTGGAGGAGTGTGTATTCTGGCCACCTCACGGTGCGATTACCGTTCAGACTGCCCCCAAGGGGAGGACGAGGCCGGCTGCGGTGAGAGCTACATGTTGCGTTCACTGTATCTGTTCAAACAGGTTGGAGAATCACAGTTTGCAGTGTTGCACAATAACAATTCAGTTTCACTCATTATTTTTGAGTAGTGGACGAGTGTTTTGAATCGTGTTTCTAACTGAGTTTCAGACACACACAAGAAAGGTCCTTACTAACAGGGGCTGTATTCGTTCAGCACACGTGCAAGCCAAACTGAAAGGCCAATACGTATACTGTTACACCCCTACCAATATTACAATTGTGTAGCAGTGTGTGGTAGTTTTAGAACGTTTGAGCACAGTTGCAGGTGAGCTGGTGTGCTCGAGTACTGTGGCTAATGGGGGCAATTGACGTGCATACACACAAACGAGCTGCATGTGCATGAATGCGTTGCAATCGCTGCATATCCAGTCCCACAACAGAAGTGCACCCAGGCCTCAAGGGGCAGGAGTAAGCTTTTCACCTGAGAGGCAGACAACGGTGAGCAAGACAAGTAATGTTAGTTGAGAAAAAAGCTGTTTGACAAGGTTTGTATTCTCTCGTCTCCATGGATAAACATAAAAAACAGAGACAACACAGGGAGACGGTAGTAAAACACCACTTTATCACACATACAATCACAGTGACTGACAAGCTAAAGAATTAAAAACTGCACCGAGAGGCCTGTGGCACCTTTGCGTGACTGGATATGCAGCATTTTTGTTTTGCTTTTGTTTTCATTTATGCAGCACGTCTGTATTTGCAGCATTTTCCGTTTTTGTTCACACGTATCATTTGCCCTCGTCGGCCACCACACTCACTCCTGTGAAAGGACAGAGAGGCAGGGGGTTACATCTAAGCCAATTCAAGGTGGGATGAAAATATTTTCATGGATAAAATGTCGACATATTTAACTTTGATCCACAGAGATAAGTTTGTAGGGGGTTAATCATTGACTGAAGAAAGACTTTAAAGTTGTGGGTCAGAATGTGGGCCAAAAAGGACTGAACCTATTATAATGTAGGCAGCTGTACACAAGATTTTGTCTTGAGATTCCTGATTGATAAAGAATGTGTTGTCCTGGTTGTAAATGAGATTAGGGTGCAGTGAAATATACACTCTGCCCTACAAGAAAGAAATCCAGCCCTCATCATGGTCACAACATTCAGTTTTTGTTGATTCAACTCATTTTAGAGTTTTTACTTTCTGTGCCACTCAGGTATATTTTGTCATGCTAAGAAATGTCTTTTTTTCTTGTTGTTGTTTCACCTTATCAATAAAACAGAGTGAATAGGAAGGACTAAATGTAACCATGCAATCATCAGCAAAACTAACAACATCCTCCTAAGTGAAAGCATGATTGCAGCTTTAAACATTGCTCCACCGCATTTGCTGTAAAAAAAATTGGCAAAACGGTGAAGTGAGATGAGTCATGGGCAAAGCTCAATGAATATTTTTCTTTTGTATGTGAAGTACATGGCTGTGTTTTCTTGAAACTTGATTTTCAAAAAAAAGCAGGAAGTAGCGACAGATGGTCTCTTCCTGCATGATAATTTAAAAATGAGTTGCACACAAACCCCCACTGCCCTTTACCAAGAGATATATTTGAATTTATAGGTTATGTCTAAGCTGAATAAATTGATTTTTATTAACACAATCCAACAACCAACATAACATTTAATGTTGGACAAAAACTAAATTTCCTCTGTAGCACTTTTTTTTGAATAATAGCAGATTGCTATAACCCTATTTTCTATTATTCACACATGACTCTTAGTGCAGCAGTATTATTCACGTTTACCCACATTTCAGGTCCGTGCACATTTGAGAGTGATCAATGCCACTGGACTGACACCAGCGATGGACAGATCAAGTGGCAGAGACAGAAAGCCAGTAACAACACTGAGCCACCCACTGATCACACCACAGACACAGGTAACTTTATTCATCTACTAACTGATTGAACAGTCAGTGGATACCATGAGCTTCAGGAATAGCATGCAAAATAATCATGCACTCCTTCCTCTTGATCAGCATGTTTAAAGGGTTGCTTTCTTGACTCGGTTTTTCTTGTTCTTAGGCTACTACATGGGAGTGAATTTCAGTAAAGAGTTCACACAGAGCGAAGCCCGACTCCAGAGTCCCACACTGCCTCCTTCATCTCCCTACTGCCAGATTCTGTAAGTCATAACCACAATGTAGGATTATCAGATTATTATTCCCAATGTCTGTTAAAATATATATATATATTTGTTTTGATTTAGAGTTAAATATTTTAGTGTATGAATTGCTCAATGCTCCCCACCTCCCCCATCTTTCTACCAATCCAACACTCTCCCCTTCTTCCTTCCTTCTTTCCTGAGCCCAGGTTTCACTTCCACATCAGTGCAGAGAGTGCTGGGTCACTCAGAGTGCTTATGCAGCAAGCTGAGGGAGGTGAAGCAATCCTGTGGTCACGCAGTCACAACACTGTCTCCCACTGGAACCCGGAGCATCTGCCTGTAGGCCCGCACCAGCAGCCTTATAAGGTGTTTGCTCAAGCATCTGTTCAACATTTGAACAGGCACACTTCAAACTTTAAATGCAGATGACCCAGTGAAATGTGTATTTTGAAAGGAACAATGAGAACAAATGAGCAGAGTATCAGAAAGAATGCAGAAGATGTCATATATATATCTATAGGTTAATTTTCCAATAACTGTCTATAAACAGAGTGTATGTTCTATTAGCGCAGTAAAATACAATGATTCCTTCGTTTTAGAGAGTCCTTTCAAAATAACTTGTGACCGTTTGTATTCCCAGGTTTGGTTCAGTAGTGTGAGTAAAGCTACTGAGGGGGGCACCACCACTGGAGACCACATTGCTGCTGTGGATGATATCTCTTTTCTTAACTGTGAAAAATCCTACCAGCCACCAGGTAATGAAAGTTTCATCAAAATCACATGTGACTTTATGTATTATTAGATCTTTACTATTCCTGTGTGATGAAGGTTGGCTTACTCTGAAATTCCCTTTCCCTCCTCAGCTCTGTCGTCCTCCGACTGTCCTTTTGAAGAGGGTCTGTGCAGTTGGGTGCAGGGGGCCGAGGATGACCTGGACTGGCTCAGCAGGTCAGGACCCACTGAAACCCCCAACACTGGGCCTGCAGGAGACCACACCACTGGCAAAGGTCAACACTTTGCTGAACTGTCTTTATACAAGCAGTTTTGTCAAAATTATAACTCTAAAAACAACTAAATGTTAATGTTGTGTGAACTAAATGGTAAGTGTGCAAACATTTAGCACACTTTTTGTGAAATTCAGTGAATGTTTCTTTATGTTCTGCTCTCTGTTTTTCTGAAAATATGTGGTGTTCATGCACAGCCCTGGCTCTGTAAATGGGAAACAAAGTGGTTCAGACCGATCTGCACAAGTTTAACCAGTGCATCCTGTGCACATTGGCACGCAACCACAGGACAGAAGGAAGGGATCTAAATATGCTAGCTAGCTAAATATTAACCATCTCTGTGCGTGATCGCTGACTGCACCTTTAAGTACGTTATTGCATGTGTCTAGAATTTTCCTCGAAGCCAAGCCTTTTCTAACTTTTGCTAGGCAGCAGCCACTGTGGTCACAAGTGACCATCAGTGGAACATAAATGTCACATTAGGCCAAGCAGAGTCAGACACACTGATTATAGTGGTCATACCAAGAGAACACTGCAACAGCAAACTGAATTGTACATCAATACATTTTATTTCTTATGACTTTGTAAAACAAAAGGTTAAAGTTAAGCTTTAAAATAATGTTTGTTCAAAAAAAAAAGTGGAAATGTTATAAATTACAAACATCAGCTGGGCTTCAGCAGAAATTATGAAAACTTATCACAATGTAACGATAAATGTAAAGACAAATCTTAAGAGTCCTAAGTTATTTACTAGGATCAGAAAGAAGAAACTCTTGGCTTACAATTTCTGTAATCTTTGCTTTTTGTACTTTCTTTTTTTAAATTCTGCACTTTTTAACCTGTTCAAACTTCTAAATTCATGGAAATCGCCCCCTCACTGGTCATATACGCAACCTTTGAAGTTTTACTTTATTAGGGCTCAAAAAACAGAAAGTAATTCTTGTATTTGTTTCACAGGAAAATACCTTTACATCAAGACTTCCACTCCGAGCGAAAAGGGAAACGTGGCCCAGCTGAAGTCTTCACTGCTGCCACCTGCTGGTGAAAACGGATACTGTTTGACGTTTTGGTACCACATGTTTGGAGCTACTGTGGGTTCCTTGAGGATGTTTCTACAGACAGTTGATCCCTTAAGGAAAACAATGGTAAGACAGCATGCAATTAGCAAATTTGTTTTTATATCTGATCAAGCAAAGAAGTGCCAGAGGTCAGCTGAGGCCACTTTTTTTTCATTAAAGATTCAGTTTAAGTCTGGACACATTACTTCCCTTTGCTGCAGTGTTAGAAAACGGCTGTGAATCTGATTGAGAAATATTTGTGGCTATTTCCACCGGTTTCTCTCTCTGTTATTATACATTTCACTCAGTTGTGAAATGCTTATTGCAAAATAACATTAATGCAAGTTATAACGATTGCAAGCTGCACAGTTTCAGTGCATAACAACGTGTTGCAAAAACATCCTCACATCCTCATTGAGATCAGTGAATCAACCTCCTGTCTTTCCTGTAGGTGTGGCAAAAATCAGGAAACCAAGGGGACGAGTGGCTGCTGGTTCACAGCCATGTGACCTTGCAAGAAGTCCACCAAGTGATTCTGGAGGCGACAGTGGGCGGAGAGGCAGGAGACATAGCCATCGATGACATCTCACTCGTTAATGGACCGTGTCCTGCTTCTGGTAACAAGGCTCAGCTGGAGAAAATCCTAACATCCATTTCACATGGGTTTTAGGATTTTATCATTCTGTCTTTAACATTTTTTAAGTGATCACAAAAAAAATATATTCTGTTTATTTCAATTCAGCTTCATTGATGTAACACCAACACAACATACGGGCACTAAACATAGTGAGGCCAAGACCGTACAATGTTTTACTATATAGATAAAAACCCAATCATTTCAATGATTCAATTTGAACAAGCACTTGCAAACATTCCTAATTAAATTGCATTAGATGTTTTTAGCACTGTCTCAGTGTAGTATTTGTATCCATCAAGACAATTATTTGGGATTTTCTGCATGCTAGGAATAGATTGAATACATGCTTAAATGTTGGCGTAAAAAAAAAAAAAAAATCTTGTCTGCCTTTCTTCTTCCCTCCCATTCTTATTGTGAACAAATCCTGTGAAAAGACCAAAACCATAATGCTAACAAGTCTTGTCTGTGTAGCCGGATGTCACTCCACACTGACTACTGAAAATATATCAGTGAGTCTCATAATCACACTGACGGATATTTTGTGTAGGTAAAAGTAGTCACTGATGACTGTGTAAATTTACTTGGAGCTGTTGGTTTTGATCAATATCAATAAGAAAATTTAGAACAACATCTATTTTTCATAGAAATAACAATAGTTGTCTCAATTGTTAGTATAACCCAAAGGAAACTGTTACTGAACCATAAACAAACATTAAAAAAAAAAAAAAAAAAACAATCAGGCAGAGAAGAAACGAGATATTAACATGCAAAGTAGATGCATTATTTGAAAAAGATGTTCTTTAAAATGTAATCGTGTCCTATAGATTTGTGTGACTTTGAGGAGGGGAGCTGTAACTGGCAGCAGCAGACAACCGACGACTCTGACTGGCTCAGACATTCGGGTTACACTCCAAACCCAAACACAGGACCAGACAGCGACCACACCACCAACACGCCTGCAGGTTTTTACTACTACCTGCCTTCCTCAAGTGCCGACCAAGCTGGCCAGAAAGCTGCAATGTCTTCACCACTGTACCCTGCAGGTGAGAGCTTTTATTTCGTCTTTCATTTAAGCTCTTGATGTGACTGAAGCCCCTTTCACGCATGCAAAGCAGTCTGTTAATCTGACTCCAGCTTCATGTCTGAAAGAACACCTTGGTCACTTTTCTTTCTCTCAATACAACAGTCTGAACTGCACGCTGTTGCATTAGCAGATAGATACACACAAGCAATGCACTTGTATCTGGTTGCAGGAGTCTTTCCTCTGAGATTACAAACAACAGCAAGAGAGTTGCACACATTCATGCACATGGAACAACAGCAGTAGCTTCACTAATTACTTATAGTCATACATTATCCCCAACATTAAACAGTATTGGTCAGGACATAACAGCAAGTCACATTGTGTAGGTTTCTTTGCCAGACAGTTGGCTGCTAGGTATTTATACAATCTTTTGTTTATTAGTGCATTACTATGCATTACAGGTGACTTGATGTAGCGTCTGATCTCACATCTATGGCTCTCTCCGTCACTTTAGTATGTCCAAACGAAGGCAGGCAGAACAAAAACTGGAAAGACACCTGATTTAAACCATCTGATTACAATGTGATTTTAGGATTGAGTCCGCCACTTCCAGTATCTTCTAAATGCCTTGGATCTCATCACTCTGTCCGATAAATTCACAGGTTGTTGATGTAATGTGCAGTCACCGACCTCACTTGACATCTAAGCAGTTTACAGGGATATGAAAAGGAGAGCATTAAAAATGTGCTCCTGTGAATATTCCCTGCAATGTTTCAGTAATGAAATCACGTGTGACCTTTCCTTCAGGGAAAGGATCTTGTGTACAGCTGTGGTACCACATGTATGGCGAAGGAATGGGGACACTGAATGTTTATCAGCAGAGTGAAGATGGGAAGGAGGCTCTGATTTTCTCTCAGACGGGAGACCAGGGCCGGCTGTGGAGGTTCGCTCAGGCTTCACTTCTGCCTCGGGTTCAGCCTTTCAGAGTGAGTCACAAAGACGCACCCACAATAGGTAATGGGGTGTCATTTTGGGGGAACAGATATCTACACAGACTAGGTACTGTAGATACATACATGTGAGGTTTTCTATTCCATGCTGCAGTACTTTTTAACCACACTATGTGACCACTATAGTTACTTTGCAGATTAAACTTTAACAAAAAAAAAAAAATAATTGAAACATAAACATGCATAAAATTGATCAAATCAGCTCCAGTGTAACTAGATATAACATTAAAACGCTGTGTGTATTTAAATGCTTTGGTGATTATAATTTTTGTTGACTATAATACAGTAACATATTATATAACAGCATAAAACTACCATGTGTTATTGTGCTTGCATAACTTGATACTTCAGTTTTCCTGATGATACTGTACTTTCACTTCCACTGCACTGTGGTATTGCTATATTACATAAGTAAAGCATGGGAGAACTTCTTCCACCACTATCGCATGGAAGTAAATCAGAACATCAATAAACATTTTCACAATATTTACTAAAAGGGCTGAAAACAACATCAGGTCATTTTAAGACAAAGACTAGAGAGATTATCTCTCATATATATTATTAATACAACCAAACAGATTGTGAAAGAGTTTCATATTTTCCATAGGTTATTCAAGAAAGTGAAATTTTGAGTAAAATGTTTCAAGCATTTTTCTTTTTTCGTTTCAAGAATTATGGTCCACAGCTAAAAAAAAACCAAAAACATTAAAAATAAACATATCTTTTGAGTAAAATACTATTCAAACGGCATAAGTACTGTTTATCTCTCAGTCCCGTTCAGTACATAAAACCAGAGTCCTGGGGAAGACTGCTGACTTAACTGTTGTCCAGAAGACGATCATGGACATCTTCCACGAGGAGGGTAGAACAGAGAAGATCACTGCTAAAAAAGGCTGGCTGACTGGAAGTGTGATAAGAAAAGATGCACAAGCAAAGCAACAGGGATGACCACAGCCTTGAGAGGCTTGTCAACAAAAGTCAACTCTTGAACCTGGGAGAGGTTCACAAGGACTGGTGCTGATGTTGGTGCATCAAGACACACCAAGCACCGACGTCTTCATGAAAGAAGCTACAACTGTCTAATATCAAGACACTCCTGAATCAGAGACAACATCAGAAGAAAATAAGTGGACTGTTGCTCAGCGGACCAAAGTCCTCTTTTCAAATGAAAGCAAATTTGGGAAAGTAAAGCTGCAACAGACTGGAGGAAGAGTGGAGATGCACAGAATCCAAGATGTCTGAAGTCCAGTTTGAAGTTTACACAGTCTGTGATGATTTGAGGTGTCATGTCACCGGCTGGTGTTGGTCCACTGTGGTTTTATCAAGTCCAGAGTCAACACAGCATCTACCAGGAGGTTGTAGAGCTCTTCATGCTTCCATCTGCTGACAAGCTTTATGAAGATGCTGATTTCCTTTTCCAGCAGGACTTATCACCTGCTCACAGAGCCAAAACTACAACCAAATGGTTTGCTGACCATGACATTACTGTGCTTGATTGATCGGCCAACTCATCTGACCTGAACCCCACAGAACCTCATTTGCGGTATCGTCAAGAGAAAGATGAGCAAGACAGACGAGCTGGAGGTTGATATCAAAGCAACCTGGGCTTCAACTCATCTAATCTTCTAATCTTTACTAATCTTCCTAATTTGAAACTTGAGCTATGAGAAGCTATAGCAGGCATTTTTCACTCTTCTCTTGCATTTTATAAACAACATGATTAATATGCATATTAACCAGTAATGTAACAGTGTTTGTTGCAGCCCCACTGTGCTTGAGAGTCCAAAACAGTGTCAATAAAATCTGAAAAACAATGTGATCTAAAAGACTAAAATGACATCTGCATACACAAGCTTCTAAGACACTTATTACTACTGAGATTTGCAGTAAGTATTGACACACTTTGTGTTTCAGATTGTGGTGGAAGGTGTGAAGGCTGGCCCCACCCAGGAGGGAGACATGGCCTTCGATGATGTCCAGTTGACAGATGCTCAGTGTCCTCCTTTTGGATTTTGTGACTTTGAGAGTACAATGTGTAGCTGGAGCAACCTGGGTGGAGAAGTTGACCAGGAAGACTGGCTCCGTGGCACAGGAGCCTCCCCGAACCCCAACACTGGACCCAGTGTGGATCACACCACTGGCTCTCCACATGGTAATCACACACTATAGAAATCTGTGATTCTGGCTTTAAACAGGTTGGATGAGAGAGACATCACCGCCCCTTTATGGAAATGTACAGAAACATCACTGCCACTGGTTCAGCTGAACATCATTACTGACTATTCTAAAACATAAAGTGAAACTGGTCTAAAGAATTTCCCAGAAGCCTTGATAAAATAAAAAATTTGACCTGTTCACCAAAATTAAGTCCAAGCAGTGGTTACATACTTTGCTAACAGCAAATACCAGGTCAAAACTTGAGCGATAAATGTAAAGTTTGCTCAACAGCAGTGAGGTTTTGTTATCTACATACTGAATTTGACTTTATAAAACCCTTTGCCATAATTATTTTTGGGTTTAAAGTTAGAGATTTACACAAGTAGTCCAATATTCCTTCTAGTTTTGCCTTGGTTTTGGATCTCCGATACCTCCTGAAGGAAATGTTTCAGTTCACTCGCAAGGTGCTAACTTGTCTGTCCGCTGTTTGGTGTGGAGCAGGTTGTGTACAACTGTTTTTGTACGACTGGGAGCTGTCTCCTGTTTTTTAATTGACATGTCTCATGGAGTTTGCATATTCTCCCCATGCAGCGTGGGTTCTCTCCAGGTTCTCCGGCTTCCTCCCACATTCCAAAAACATGTTGAGGTTAATTGATGATTCTAAATTGTCTGTGGGTGTGAATGTGAGTGTGCTTGGTTGTCTGTCTCTGAGTGTAGCCCTGTGATAGACTGGTGACCTGTCCAGGGTGTCCCCTGCCTTCACCCTGAGTCAGCTGGGATAGACTCCAGCCCCCCCGCGACCCTCGTGAGGATTAAGCGGCGTATAGATAATGGATGGATGGATGTTATTATTGTCTCTGTCGGTGTGTGCTGCTTCTAGAACCACAATTTCCCTGAGGTACCCGACCAAAGGGATCAATACAGTTCTGTCGAATCTAATGCATTTGACTGAACCAATGACAGTAAATCTGCAAGGAATAAATCCAAACAATGGCCAAAAAGATGCTAATTTCCTGTTGGATTACAGGAGCTGCAGAGTCACATGATATTTCTCATTTCTCATTTCATCAACTGGTAATACACAATTAGCAGTTCCAGAGCAGTTTTATTTACTTTGTACGTAAGTATTTTACTGAAACAAGGCAAATGTATTTATCTGAAACAGGAAAACTCAAGATACAAGTGCATGAGCAAACATGAGCCCATCTAAAGACAGTAGGAAGTAAAAACCACAGACACAATCAAATGAACTAATCATAAGTCTGAGAAAGTAGACAGACATTTTTTCAGTTGTTTTTGAAAGTTGTAGCAGTGTTCGACTGAGAACAGAACCAGAGTAATAAATAGTGCCCTCAACAGATACTGGAGGTTAAGCTACAAACACCAAATCTAAATGAATTTGAAGACAATAATCAGGTCAGAAATATACAAGATTGCAGCTTTACTGCAAAATACCACCGGCTAGACATTACCAGAATCAGAAATAAACTAGAACAATAAAAATAAGAGTAAGAGCAATAAATAGATAGCAGTATTTACATTTATTATGATATAACAGACTATAAGAGTTCCTTCTGCTGTTATTTTGACTAATCTTTCCATTCAATCTGTCCACCAGGTCACTATGTTTACGTGGACAGCTCAGTGGGCGAGTGGGGAGACACGTCCTACCTGATCAGTGATGTTTTTCAGCCATCCACTAGAGGACACTGTGTCACATTCTGGTACCACATGTATGGTAACCATGTTGGGACTCTCAAACTCTACATAAATGACAGGTAAAGGTATCATGACTGTCAGCAATAAACATGAGCTTTATATTAATTAACATTTGCAATACATGTATTTGAACTGCTGATGTTTTATAGGAAGATGCATGCAGGCGGCAGTGAAGACGGACTTCTGAAGTGGATTGAAACAGGAAACAACGGCGACGAGTGGCAGGAAGCCAGTGTGTATGTTAAACATGAAGAAGCATTCTGGGTAATAACAAGTTTGGTTTTATCAGGATAGATGCATAAAATATTAGAATGATAAATGAGGTTTTAACCTTGGATCATTCTGCATCAACTCAGCGAATGCCCAATCGTCAATTTGACAGATTTTTTTGCGGTAAATATTGATTGAGTTGACCATGTGTAAAATCTGGGCTCAAAGGCAGCAATAGTTTTTGAGTTAAACATTCTTAAAGGTGTGGATTTTTGTGTCATTTTCTTTGCTCCAATCTGTGAAGAAATGTTTGAGGAAAGAAAATTTGAAAAAAAACTTTAGAAATAATGTAGTTAGAGTCCTGACTTTTTGCACTTATTGATGTGTGCATATGATGTTTAATGGTATAACTCTGCTGGGATAGAATAATACAAACCAGTTATATGATGGTGTATATTTGGTGAATTGAGGTGGAGTGACCCCCTTTCTCTGAATCACTTCTGGACATTTTTATTCCTTTGATGGGAATGATCTTAATTCAACATTCCTTGTCTTGGTTTTAACACTCTCTTGAATGTGGTATAAAAGATTTGTTTTTTATGTGACATGGCAGGACAGATCATCTCTGTGATGTAAATGTTTGAGTTGAGGAGCAGCTGTTTTACAAGTTTCTTTGTTTCATGATACCATTTGCAGTGCAGGCATGCATAAAATTCAAACCAGAAGAAACAAGTTTAAACATCTACAGCTGGCTGTAACTTGAAACAAATGTCAGTTACAAAGAAAAAACATTCTGAGTGTTAGATAATTGCTTTAAAACTCATGTAACAACATGACCATTTGCCTGTGTGTCTACTGAATTTCCAGATTTCTGTCCTGGCTCTGAGCATGTCTCTCTTTCTTTTGCTTCAGTTTGTGTTTGTGTATCAGAGGGGGATGAATGCAGCTGGGGATGTTGCTCTTGATGATATCTCCATCCAACCTGGAAGCTGCTACCCAGAGCCTACCGTTGAGCCCTCTGATGATCACGGTAACCAGAAACCCTGCATAGACATCTATCATATGTAAACAGATGTTTTTTTTAACTGTGACATATTCTGCAGAACATCAGAAAAAAAGGATCATCCATTGATCAATGCACCTCTCACCTATCTCTTCTAAATACCTATTAGTGCAAACAACTACTTGCATAATGCATTTCAGACAAATATGGTTTTTACCTCGCACTTTATAGCACAGTAGTTTAGCTGGTGTTGTTCTTCCCCGCTGTCTGCACTCAGTGTCACACCCATTTATTTCAACAAAAGAATACTTACAATGAGTCATAAATAATAGTTCCATTTTTAATAGCTGAGTAGTTTCCTAAAACAGCTGTGTGTTTTTAAAGTGTCTACAGACAACTTTCCCCTCCGGCCTTTGAATGTGCTGTGACTGCTGACGTCACAGACCACATTGCTTTTCCACAGAGCCTCCAACTACCAACAACACAGGGCACGAAACAGCCAATACCACTTAGTGTGAGAGAAAAAAAGAAGCATGTAGTCATAATTTTATGTGGAATAATAACAGTATGAGGATTGCTATGCGCAAAGATGGAGCTACAGCGGGAGTTAGAGCTGGAAGCTGGAAAAAAAACAATTATCTCAGAGCTGTAATAAAGACAGCCATTTGTAATACTAAGGTTTTGTTACTCACTGTTCTCATAGAAATAAAGCCGATGCAATGTTGGTTTTGTACCCTCTCAAGAACCGGATCTTTCTCTGTCAAGTGAACGCCCATCTGAGGTTTACTCTTGTTTTACCTTAGTTTCCATCCTGTACTTAGCATAATTTTTGTTTTGCCCAGTAAAGTTTCCACAGTCACTCCAGATGTCCGGTATCTGTCTTTTGGGCTACCTGGGAATAGCTGCCAGGAAAAAACAAAAGTGCTATCATCTTGCTATTTTCTTGTGCAGTTTCAGCCATGCTTTCTCTGTGCTGTAAGTCAGGCTTTCATTTTCCTCAAGGAATTTGGGTGGTAGAGCTGGTCTTCTACTAATCATAAGGTTGGCAGTTCAATAACGGGGCCTTCTGTGTCCCTTGGACAAGACACTGAACCCAAACTTGCTCCCAATGGTTGATGACCACTTTGCATGGCAGCTCTACCACCACTGAATAGTCAGAAGAGAAACACATTAAGTGCTTTGTAGAACCTAGTTCAGGTTAAAAAGGTGCTAAATAAGTGCAGACCATTTACCATTTTGTATATGGTGGCAGAATTACTGAATGTGAGGCTTATGGGGATCCAATCTAAATGCAGATGATGTCATTATTATACAACCGTTACAGTGTGCTTTACAAATGTACTTTACAATGAAAAGCTAAATTTAAAAAAATAATCTGTTGCCACTTTAAATATGAACCAAACAGGAGTACATTGCGCATTTGTTAAGGAAATACATTACAAATATACACATATTTGAGTTAATCATGTATCTCAGCAGGACAGTGTGTGCTGGATTGACTCCTGCATGCAACAGTGTGGCTCATTTATGTTTGTTGTTGTTTTTATATTTTTGACGATATTGGAGGTGTGTGGTACAGAGGACTAAGAGATGTGTTGGCTGCTCAGATGTATCACTACCCCCTAGCCTGATTCTTTCATCAGCGTTAATATTAGAACAACTGATGAGATCATTTCTTATTGACTGCATAAAAGATGCAGGTGCTGATGTGACATGTGCACTCATCATGGTTCTCTGTGTCTATAGATGCGTTGACTGTTGGCCTTGGAGTTGGTCTGACTCTGCTGGCTGGAGTAGTCATCTTCATTATCCTCTTCATGCTGAACCGGAAGTGCAGCAGTAAAATGTAGACAATCTATAAATAATTCATATAATCTACCTAATAACAGTGAAGAACTCTCATTCATGTTGCTGGCTTATATTTGTACTTGTGTGTCTTAGGAACCAACAGTCACTTGTGAATAATGATGTGATCGACCAGAACGCTGTGTTCGACCTCTACGATTGCAAAATAGATGTGAGTAAACAGGAATTGGTGAGAGAACATTTTACAACTTTACAGAGCTCAGATGATTCAATTTAAATTTTCCTCCAGGGCACACAACATGGAACTGAATCCGACTCTTCCTTCGCCAACGAGCTTTATAATCCATCACCACAAGTAACAGAAGACTCCTCCACTGCTTAGTCCAGATATTTTTCCAATTAAAATTATGATAGACTATAACAAATCTGTAAGTTATTTCTTTTTACTGGGAGAAATTGTAATTCTATTAAAACAAGAAGATGAAATTGTTATGTTTGTGTGACATTTTGTGCAAGAAAGAATGCAGAATGTGTCAGGTCAAAGAGAATATGTCAGTGACTATTACAGGATTATTAATTAGATACTTACTGCTTATCTGGAAATGTTACCACATGGGGAAGAAAACTTCTTGACTGAAGATTTTAGCCTGCCGGGAAAGCACTAAACCTTACATAGCATTAGGAGCTGTTTGTTATGTGTAATTTTACGTTTTCAGATCTGGGACTTTTGTGTTTTTAGCCTCTACAGCAATAACTTGGAAGCCATTTTAAGGGTTCAGTATCTACAGAAATATAACTTCCATAGCCGTGAAATTTGGTGAGGACACAAACTAAATTGCTTCCAGCTGACCTAAATATTTGAGTGTCTCAAGCAGAGGCCATATTTTTATATACTAGCCCTGGAAAATGAGAAAAAGAAGTGCAAAATGTTCAAACAATGGTGGTATTGCTCTTTTTTCCATTTTCAAGGGCTAGTAATTGAAAATATGGCCTCTGCTGGAGCCATTTAATTAAAAAAAAAGTCAAGAAAGTCACTTGTAGCCATTTTAAAGCAGCCACAGACCCCAAATTCATCTGAGCAAGTAAATATAAAGTGCATGGCACAGTTGTGTCACTGCCACAATAAAGGAAAAAATGCACACTACTACCTGCTGCTGAGAGAAAACTGATCAGTGTGGTCAAAGGTCAACCAAGAATCACCAAAAAGTAGGTCTGAAATACAGGTGTCAGTGTCTACACTCGAGTTTGTTTTACATCACCATGGGCTGAGAGGCGGCCATGCAGGAAGACCTGACACGGTTGGGTGTTGCAACAAGAAAAAGACCCAAAACATACATCAAAAGTGGCAACGAAATGGTTAAATCAGCTAGAATTATGGTTTTAGACTGGTGTCCCCAAAGTCTCGACTTAAACCCAACCGAGAATATGTGGACTATTAAGAAAAACAAGTCTGTGTGTTAGGCCCAGTCTTGGGGCACCTGAAAGCAACACGAATGCGCCATCCCTCTCCGGTCCCAAGCAGCCACACCACAGCAGTTTTATCAGGACAAATGATGATTTATTTATAATAAATGTGGGGTTAAAACAAAGGGAATGATTAACTTAAAATAAGAGTGAGCTCTACCAAAAATAACAACCAAAACGACGCTAAAGTACGGGAGAACCAACTTGCCTATCAAAAATAAAATGATCGAAAATAAACACAAAGTCTGGCATCCCTACCTTACATAAACATGAAAAAACAGGTTAACATAAAAAAGATAGCAGCTCACTCCATTCACAAAATTAACTATACACAACTAGGCAATCACAACGGGAAATAATAAGATTCCATAAACAAATATGACCGCAGTCGTAACACTGTGTCAGAAAGCCAACAAATATAGTGGAACTGCACCAATTCTGTTAAAATGAGTGGTCAAAAATACAAGCAGGAGCTTGCCAGAAGCATGTGTACAGCTCCTAAAAACACCTGGTTGAGTGAAAATGGCCAAAGGACATTTAAGAAAATATTTGTACTGCTGTGTTTGTATTTTTGACGTAGCAGATTTAGGCATTTTTCCAGAGGACCTATAAAAAATCTAGTCTACAGTCTTGGATAAACATTTCACCAACTTTTGAGGCCTAAAACATTTATATAATTTGATGTGTGAGAAGTATAGCGAGCCAAGATATGTCGTCTTCATGTTGAAACTGAAAAATATATGAGGGTTAAACTGATGGTAACTAAACACACATCACAATAAATATAAATCTCATGTTTACTGAAAGTCATCATGGCAAGTTTCACAAGACAAGGGAAGAGGTATATGAATGTTGTGCAAAAAAAAAACAAAGTAAAAAAAACAAAATGCAAACAAGTCATCATTCATCTGGTGTTTGGTTTTGTTTATTGGGCGGAAGGAATTCTCAAAAGCCAGTTCAGTGTTTCTGTTGGTCTTAGTCTGACTCACAGGGTGTAGTTTGCGGTTTTACAATAAACTGAAGGTAATTGTCTGTGTATCTTTGTATTTCACTTAATGTATTAGCTTTCAGTGTTCGATCTCTATTTTACCGGTTTCTGTTCTTTGTTTATAAACTGCTCGATTGAGCCTGTAAGCTTGATTATTGTCAATATAGTCATATTTTAAAAAAAAAAAAAAAAAAGAAGGAAGTTTGCGGTTGTATGCTCAGTCAGCAGGATTCTCCCTACCTTCCTTCCTTCCGCTATCTGTGTGTTACGGTTTTCTTCGCCACAAGAAACAACAACAGCATCTTACACGCACTGAAAATGAAACTAAAATTATATTTGTCGAAGATTTGAGTCGTGCATTAAGGCAGCTGTTTTCATTTTTGGTGCTGGAATATTCATTTTAATTGTTCGTCTTCGTGCGTGCAAATGTTCCACCACGACAGTTCCAGCCGTCCCCATTTTGAGTGAACACCGACTTTCCTTAGCCCCGCCCACGACGACTGGTGATTGGTTTAAAGGAAAACAAACAAGCCGCAGTGTTTTTCCAGACAGCAGACTGATGTGGTGCAGTCACACCATACAGTCAGACTGGATGAGCGGGACTGCTGCTACGCTCAATGTCATACTTGTGTTGTCTTCCCCTCCTCCTAGTGGTTGTGACTGAGCATTTTTTTAGGATGGCGCAGTTGGTTAGCACTGTTGCCTCGCAGCAAGAAGGTTGCCGGTTCGTGTCCCGGTGGGGGCACCGGAATCTTTCTGCGTGGAATTTGCATGTTCTCCCCGTGCAGCATGGGTTCTCTCCGGGTTCTCCGGCTTCCTCCCACAAGGTCCAAAAACATGATGAGGTTAATTGGTGATTCTAAATTGTCCGTAGGTGTGAATGGGAGTGTGCTTGGTTGTCTGTCTCTAAGTGTGGCCCTGTGATAGACTGGTGTTACTTCATGTTACTTCATGATGTTACTTCACCCTGAGTCATCTGGGATAGGTTCATTTCTTCCACTTGATGACAGTGAGTGCATTTATACTGTACAATAGGAGGTGGGTCTGCATTTGCAGGAGCTCTTTGAAGTTTGACTCATCTCATATTCAGTCATCTGACAGAAGCAATGAGGTGACGCCCTTGATCTCAATTATAAGTACTAATGTAACAATTCTATAACAACTCAGACAGCTAGATATCAGAGAGATTGTAAAATGCATTGAAAATTTTATCTGATGCATCATTACCCTTTATTCAGCACATTTCTTGGGGGGAGAAAAAAAAATAGAATATCCTGGCCTCGTAGCATATTGTAAGTCCTGATGGAATCTCAAGGCAAAGGCAGGTGTATTGAATTGAGAAGACTTTATTGACAAGTGTTTGGTCCTGTTGTGCTGATATTTCAAATATGAGGAGGATCACATGAGGTTGTGAAGCAGTCACTCATAAAAGTGCTGTGAACCAAAAGGGCAAGCTGAAAGCCAAAAGGCTGGGAATATCTGGCGCATATTTGTGCAGTTGTGTGTGTGCTGTGAGTAAGGGAGAAGGTAAAAAGCTTCAGATGCAATCAATAACCGAGAATGTGAGGGTGTCTGCCCACGTGTGTGCAGAACAGGGAGGAGGACTACAGAAAGATGACTAATAATTATGGAGAAATTAGATGTGCATCATTCACTTGAAATACATCTCAGAGTAGAAATATTATAATTATGGCATCATACGTGTGTTTTGGCATTGTTTAAAGACAGACTGAGATAAAGAATGATAGATGGTTTCCCTATTTTTCTAGTTTCACTCCTATATTTGTAACCTCCTGATGGAAATAATGCGCTGAAACTGCACACAGACTTGAAGCTCTTTGTATGAGGCATTGCTGTACTAAAAATATTTTTAAAAATAATAATAACAATTGTATTTCTGTGTCAAATTTGCTACAACACGTTCTAAAGAAAGATGGCGGCAGGAGTTACCAAAACCAGAAGATCTACCTCTAACAGAGGGTGCAGCTGCACAGCATTCACTCCGTGCCTATCTGCATAACCGGGCCTGGATCCTTCTACTGAGCATGTCTCTGAACCCCAGTGACTATGGACGGACATTAGGTGTGCATGGGTATGAGCCAGTTCCAACACCAGACCCCATGGCTTCTGAGGAGCTACTGAAGTTGACGAGCTGTAATTATCACGGAGATTGCAGCAACTGGCCGTGCAGCTGCAAGAAGAATGGGGTCACGTGTATCTGGGCCTGTGGAGTCTGTAAAGGCATTACATGCAGAAACTGCAGTCATGATGTTGTTGAGTCTGAAGAAGACATAGACAATGACTCTTGAAGCTTCTGACATTGTGAACGAGAAATACCTGAGTATTATATAAGTGTGTGAAATATAAGCGACTGTGAATGTAAATGTAAAAGTGAATGTGGCCTTTTTCAACAATGGAGTGTTTGTGGTGAAACATAAATGCCAACAATCAACTCAGAATCATGAACAAACCCTGATTTGACCCCTCATAAGTTACTTAAGGCTGATTTTAAAAAACAAAAAATGGAGTTTTCGTCAATCGTTTATCGGAACCCTAACTTGAGAAGGTTTTTTCAGGGTTTCCCACAGGAGCTGAGCTGTACTTCTCTGATCCCCAGCAGTTGGCGGCTCAGTTATCAATTCTGACAGACCAGATCCTGTCTCTGACTGAGAACTGCACCCCTGTGGATGAGACACTGGAGGCCGACATTGAGATAGCCAAGGAGAAAATGTGAGAATCGCATACAGTGTATCTTGAGGCTTGTTTTAAATTTTGGTACCTGACTGACTGATTTTAAAAGTTAAAAATAACACAAAATGCAGACACAAAATACAGCAATTAACAAAGCTTGATTAACATTTCAAGAGAAAAGAGAAAAAAGGGAGAAACCACAACAAAGAAGCATGTAACATAACACACATAAGGCAGCTTGGGATAAACAGCACTCTGGATAATGTATAGACACGAAAGGCACAAAATACTAAATACAAAACCTTCCACCCAATTCTACCTTCTCTCTGTCCAAAGTAAAACCAGTGAAGAGAGGCTGAAGTTGCAGGTAGATGACATGAAGCGCAAAATTGTCATGGAACAGGAGAGAGCTGCGCTGTTCAAACAGAAGGTTCAGCTCTACGAATCAATGAAAACACAGAACGAGGTAAGAAGACACAATGTGCAGGTTGCGCTTTTTTACACGTCACCCTATTTCAAATCAAAAGTCACATTTGGTGATTCCAACACCCATTAATCCAGCATTGCTAAGTTTGATCCCTGCTCTTCTATTGTTCCTTGTTTCCTGCCTCCTCTATCAACAATCCTCTTACTTCCAGGATAAGGTGTCGGACGATCTGGATAGCATGGTAGCAGAACTATATTCAAGCTGCGTTGACAGCCGTCCGAACAACCTCAGCACCATCGAGAAGCTGGCTTGTGTTGAGTACCAAATGTCTTTGCTGCTCGACGAAATCGAGAGCATCCCTGAAGACACTTTGAAGAAACTGAGGCATATTCAGAACAAGGAGAAGAGGAGCAGGTTTGTTACTGAACATACACCTTCATTTTTAGATATTTGTTTTTTACAATACACATTATAAATTAGTGAGTGAATGAGTGATGCTACTCCGATGTCATGTGAAAACCCCTCCTCTTCCTGAATGCTATTTCCCGTTCCAGGCTGCGTGAGGAAAAGCAGCGACTGGAGATGGAGAAAAAAAAAGAAATGAAGGAGAGGTGCAGTAGAAGATCCCTGAGTGAAGCCAAGAAAATTGTGAGTTACTTAAAAAATCGATACATACAACATTTTGTACCAGTATGTGAATTTGTATGAGGTTTTTTTTTTTTAAACCACACAATAGCAGGTGTTTTGCATTATGAATAAATTATAATCACATTCATTTTAATTGCATCCTACACTACATGTATCCCATGGACAAGTAAGACAAGACAAGACAAGACAAGACAAGATAAGATAAAACTTCAGCGATCCTGAAGAAAAGGATCTAGATGGGTGGGACATCTGTTAGAATACAGCTCAATGGGGTGTTGTTGTAACACAGGGTTCATGGGGAACATGGTTGTAATTTGGAGAAACATTTATACAACCTGACAGATGGACCAAGCTTCACACAGCTACAGCTTTTAGTTTGTAAAATACTGAAATGATCTGTCTCTTTCCTTCTCATAGCATGTCCGTGTCAGCAATTAGATTAATAGTTAAAACTTCATCCTTGTGTTCTTTTAGACTGGTAGACAGCTCAAGCCCAGATCCTTCCTCGTCAAGCAGCCTATCCAAGTCACTGAGAAGACCTCTGTCCGCCCTAAGGAGGACCTCCATGCCTACCTCTTCGAAGAGGATTCAGATTAAAAATCTGTTTGTCATGCTATCCAAAGTATAAAAACGCAGTAACAATACAGCTATTTGAATATGATCAAATGTTGAGGGTTTTTTTTTTTTTTACATCACAGTGATCATAAGAAAATCTGTTTATCCAACAATTCACTACTATAATCCATATAGTCTATAGGTACATATACAGTTATGTTCAAAATAATAGCAGTGTTTTTTAAAATGTGAGTAAAGTTCAATTCAATTCAATTCAATTTTATTTGTATAGCGCATATTTACAACAACAAGTCATCTCAAAGCGCTTCACAAAGGCAGAGACAGAAACACCCAACAATCCAAAACATTTGGATTCCCTATAAGCTTCAGCAGTCCGCAACAGTGGGAAGGAACCGAAAACCCCTGCAGGGGAAAAAAAAACCTCCGACAGAACCAGGCTCAGGGAGGGACGGCCATCTGCCTTGACCGGTTGGGTGAGAGTGGAATGAATTATACAATTTAGTTTACAATTAAACAAGTTATTAGAATTTATTGTCCTTTTGTAACAGGAGGCATCATGGTGGGGCAGCAGGATACAGAAGGTGAGGCCAGCGGCTGTAGTTCAGGAGCTCCAGATCCAGAGACATCCACAGAGAGAGCAGGCGCAGGAGAACCTCGGGTGGAGTCACAGAGTTAGTCATATGTAATGGTGATAGGCAACTATAGAAACATATACATACATACACACACATATGTATATATATATATAAAGAGGAGAGGAGAGGAGAGAAGCCCAGTGCATCATGGGAGCCTCGAGGTTATAAATGCACGGACTAGTTTCTCAGCGTCACTCTGAGACAGGATGCTCCTGATTTTGGCAATATTACGAAGATGAAAGAAAGCTGTCCTACATGTTTGTTTCATATGGAAGTTAAAGGACATATCCTGGTCAAAAGTAACCCCGAGGTTCTTTACTATGGAACTAGACACTAAGGCGATACCATCTAGAGTAACTATCTGGTCATATAGTGAGTTTCTGAGGTGTTTAGGGCCAAATACAATAACCTCAGTTTTGTCTGAGTAAAGCTCAAAATCCTTATAATATTTTTTATTTTTATTCACTGGGAACACTGCACATTATATTTTACATCAAAACATGAAGAGAAGTGTATCAATTTTTAATTACAGAAAATGAAGGAAAAAATTATATTGGGCTGTTTAAAAAAAATAGCAGTGTTTGCATTTTTCATTACAAACTCAAATATTCACTCATTAAACTGAAAAAAGGTTAATATTTCTGACCTCACAGCTTTGACATGTTTGATATGTGTTCTGACCGACATTTGTTCTGCTGGAAACTTTATGGGGGAAGGAAGGCCAAAACAAACTAGTAACTCACCTGTCTCCCACTGAAAAGTGCTGGCCATCGTTCAACCATGCTCTGCACAGCAGGCTCCTGTGTCACTATCTCCCTCCTGAGTAGTGGGAACGTTTGGTCCATCATTTGCGAGGCTAGAGTGGCATCGGGTTGTTTTTTCTTCACTTCCTCTGTGATAACCTTCCTGGCATTTTCAAGGCTTCTTTCATCATGTCCATCAGGTAGATTAGGCAACTAGTTGGCTTCACCTCTTTTTGGCCGCTTGATATTCTTGCTGGATGATTCTCCGTCTGGGTGGCGTTTCCTTCGTTTACCCCCACTGATCATTACATCATCACATCTTGCTTTTCGTAGCTTTGTACGGTAGTTGGCCATCTTGAATTTCAGACTGTTCTGCCAGTCATACCATCCTGCCGGGGGACCTGGTTCAGTGAGGCTGGGGTGCTTGCTGATCAGTGCTTGTGCAACACTGAAGTCATCATTGTTGCCTTGAAACTGTACATTGTTTCAGCAAGTTTCTCAAATATGTCATGTTTCATTTCTCGCGATGGAGTCATTGGAGACAGTCTTTCATGAATGAAGGGTCTGTCTGTCTCAGTCGGTACTCTACATGCACTGAGAAATTGGGTATTTCAAAGGATTGTCTTCTTAGCAAAGGTGGCAATCCAGCAGTGGACAAGATCTCCATGTCTACTGTGCTGCATTCTGATGCTACGGTGGGTGAAGACGGGGTCAACTCAAGAGTCACACAAGGAATTACTTTGAGCGTTGCTCTTTCAGGCAAATCTGTTATTTGAATCAAATTGCAGAGCGCATTATTAAAGTCTGGGTCTTCATATTGGAGCATCCTTCAGCTGCGTTTCTAATTCAACAGAATCTGGTCTCTAATTTAAGGTTATCTTCCTTCATGTCGTCATCATCTATGACAACTTGAAGCATCAATCTCTGGTCCATGTTGATATCACCTCCTGTGGAAAAAAAAGTGAACTTTTTCTGATACAGGCAACATTTCAGTGTTTCATCCACTCAGCATAATATGTACCATTTGAGTGTATTAAGCTGTTTGCCATGGACTCTGTAAAGTGACAGAGGAAAAATATCATTCAATTCAGACAACTGGGTGATTGAAAGGGGTCAAATGGCTGCTACAGAGGTCATACGCTCTAAGTTGCTCATCATACCACGAGTCATCAGTGTGCAGACAAATGCTACGTCCGTGTTGATAATGACAATCTTTGATTTGTCTGAACTCTGGTAGCCCTGAGCAGGATCCAACAGAAGATCATGCAAAAGGTCTGGAGGGTAACCATCAACAACATGAAAATGTTGCAAGTTTTCACTAAGTGGACAGCTTCGTTATATTCCATATTGTTGAGCTTTGGTTGAATCCCACCACACCTCTTGCACGTTTGCCATGGTTTTCTTTTGTTCTTTGTTGAAATAAGCCTGTCCGTACTTCCTTGTGCTGAATGTCCTCTCACTTGGCCATACAGAACCGGCACACTTGGCTAACTGTGAAGCTCTCAAAGAACCCTTCCAAAGAAAGGGCTGCCAGATTGTCTGCTGCTACAAATAACACTGTGCCCTGAACAGTGGCTCCCAACTGTTCAACATATATACCTTGTGGCTCAAGAAAAACAAGGTCCTGAATGAAAGGTTGAAGAATTTCACCATAACCATGGTCTTTGATGTTGCTGACTTTGCAAAGCAGAGCAAGCTGAAGGCAATGAAGAGAGGAGCAATATTTAGGGTGTAAATTGACAAGTACCAAGTAGATGGCAGTTAACTTGTGTTTTTTTGTTGTTGTTGTTTTTTTCTTTTTCTGCTGGTTCCCAAGGGGTTAGCCACCTCAAAATCATCAATATACAGGCAAAGAGCAATCCTGGGGCCTCATTGATCATCAGTGCGTAGAAAAGGTTCTAAAGTCTGTCGTACACATGAAATTTAGAGCGTGCATAAGTACAAAAAAACCTGTATTTATCAAAGTGCATATGGGGGTCATACGCACATCAGTGTTGATAAATCTCACGTGTTCTTAACCACCGTGCACGTTGCCTTCAGAAAGTCCTTCAAATCACCATATAGGGCAACAACACGTCTCTTTATAAAGCAAGTGAAGATTTGTTTTTCCCTCACCTGTCGTCATCATCGAGACAAAAAGGGTGAAAAAGAGGAACTTTTCTGAAACTGAGATCGAGGTACTTGTCAATGAGGTTGAAGCAAACCAGAAAATATTGTTTGGTGAGTGAAATGTTGGGATGAGCAGCGAAAGAAAAAAAAATGCTGCATGGGACAAGATAACCACCGCAGTTATTTCTGTTGGGTCAGAGGACAGATCGGCTGCAAAATTTTTAAAAAGTGGTTTGACGTTAAGCTCAGAACCAAAAAAAAACGCATCACAGTCCATTAAAGACAATGCCAAGCTTATACTGTCTCATGCAGACTGGTGAGTCAAACTTATCACAGAATATTCAAAAATTCACATTTATCAACTTTGCTTTGGCCAAGAATTGAAGTGATTTGCACATATTCTTTATGATGGGACCTAACTGCATTTCTTATATACCACGTTTAAATGTGTGAAGTTTGAAACCTGAGAAAGTGCAGCTGTCCTGATGGAAACAAGCAGCTGCACTGACAGTGTAATGTGTGGTCAAATAAACGTGTTGTCTTACATGGTTTTTAAAAGTGTTTTCTCTGAGCACTCTTCACTACATCATTTGCAGTAATGCTGCTGCTTTTTTAAATCAAAATCATGTGCTATGTTTATCATCGTTCTTCATTTGAACAACCTGTACATTGAAGGCATCACTCTTTTACAGAGAGCACCTAAAGCCTGATGAAGACCACCTGGTTAAAGAAGGACGTTGGTAAGGACTGTTGTGACATCCATTCACTGTAACCGGACTTTTAGGTTGTCTTGAGCCAGTTTACACAAATGACAGCCTGATCATTCACAGTGCACCTCTCCGGGGCTTCTGAGCCCCTGGTTAAGTTCGAAAACCTCACGACTGCGCCCCTGTTTCGGTTGGATGAAGCTACTAAAAGCCATGGTGCGTTACTTTTTAGATACCAGCATACAACCGTCCTCGACCCGGCTCCTGTGTTGCTGTGTATACAGAGACAGACAGATATGCATCCTGCCGCCGTGCCAGGCCCTCCCCACCACGTGAGACATGTTCCAGAGGAAGGCTTCCCCGATCGAGCCAACCCGCTGCATGTAGCACAGCTCAGTCCGACAGCTGCAGGCACAGCAACGATACGCCGAAAGAACAATGGGAGTCGACGTCGAGGTCATAAAACCCGGGGATGGTAAGGATATCTTTTATTGAAGTAACTCTATAACTTTGATATTGTAATTATTTTTCAATCTGGATCAGTTAACCGGTGTTTTTCTCCCTCTAGGGACGAGTTACCCAGGGAAAGGGCAGACGGTTACCGTGCACTACGTCGGTAAGCCTCGCTTTATTTCGCACTGGCCAAAGGTTTTTTAAATGAATTCATTTTCATTTTAACTAATCCTCCTCCACTGTAGCGGGTTAAAAGATTCTAATTAAAACCCCAGAGCCATTTGGTAAATACAAAGACAGAGCTGGGTGAGAAAATCTGTGCCATTTATCCGCACGGTAGGAGGAAGCTACAGCTAGCTTAGCCTAGCCTAGCTTAGTTTAGCTTAGCTTAGTTTAGCACAGAGTCTGAAAACAAGGTGGAGGATAGCAAGGCTCTGTCCTAAAAGCTATCAAACATGCCAACGCGCACACTTCTCTAAAATTCACCACTGAACGTGTACACAAACTAAACTTAAAAAAAAATAAAAAAAATAGCCAGCTTGAGATAAGCTAGCTTTTATTCCCAGTAGCAGTGCGAAGTTACACCGTAATGACTGTATCCTGTAGCAGCTTCACGCCTAATGCACAAACACGCCAACGTCCTAAAATGTCGAACTGCTGAAGCAGTGCAGCGTTATGTGCATTCACCGGTGTGTTTTCACACAGATTCGCGTTGTATTTAAAATGCTACAACACAAACACTCCGATCACTGGTGTTTGGGGGGGAAATATGTATGACTAACATACTATTTTATGGCTGATTTCGAACAGGAACGCTGACAAATGGAAAGAAGTTTGACTCCTCCAGGGACCGGGGAGATCCCTTCGAGTTCAAACTGGGAAAAGGACAAGTGATTCGTGGTTGGGACGAGGGTGTAGCTCAGGTAAGGAGAGGGACGTCCAAGGGTCACTCCACTAAATGTACACAGGGATCCGATTGCCTGTTACCATGTTCCATGACAAAAGCCTGATTGAGGCATTGACTTTAAGGTCCTCATGTAGGGTTGAATGATTGGGGAAAAACTTTATTAAATTGCTATTTTTCTTGACAAACATGGTCATTCTTGTTTTTAGATACAAGTGATTCCTTTGCACTATTACTTCCAGAGTCTTCATCTAAACAGAGATCAGACATCCCCTTTTATTAATCAGTGTTACCACAGATAGCATTGAAGGAAGAGTCTGTTCACTAATTAATCTTCTCCTCCTCTTGTGCCTCCCTGACATCAGCCTGATATGTGGCTTGCTAGATTTACCTATCTATTGAGACAGATTTAGATTTAGATTTACCTATCTAGCCGCTCAGCACAGACCGAACAAAGAAAAATCTGTACTCTGGGCCATCACCTGCCATGAGTTCACCTTTTAAATCAGATGTAACGCCTCTTCAACTAAGGCAAACCAACGGACAGGTGTACCGGATCTAGTTTTAGTCCTTTTCTCCTGTAGGTGGGAGTGTTTAATAGTTAGAGCCATTTAGAACCTCACCATGCTGCAACAGCTACATGTATAGTGAACTATTTATGTTACACTTTAGGGGACAGTTGTGCCTTATACCATCAAATGTTGCTTTCCAATAACAACGCCCCGTTTGTGCAATATCATATTTCTTACAGTCTATTATCTAAGTATTTTATCTGTACTGTGAAAACAGCAATTTTATGTCTTCAGTAGGTTTGGAAATTTCTGAAGTCTGGAATAAGAAATCATTTAAAGAGTGATCAAGGCTAGAATTTGTACCAGCTTTTAAGTGAAAATTAAGCATTCAGGAACCCAAAGTGTGTTACACAATGCGGGCAGGACTGTGATATGTCTGCATGCAGTGGGCAATAATTGACAGGAATTGTAAAGAGCAGTGTTTCTGGAGCTTGATCCCTATTAGGGTCTAAAAGTCAGGCTCTCTTAGCTTCTGCTGCATTGATGTTGACCATTACTGTTCTTCTTTTTTTTTTTTTAAATACACCTTTTATAGAAATGTAAATCACTGGCATTTCCCTGCCATCAAACAAATGAGCCTTTCTGCATTAAAACTGTTTCACTAACTGTTCATAACTTGCTGTTCACTGCCTCCACAGATGAGCCTCGGTGAGGTGGCCAAGTTGACCTGCTCGCCGGACTATGCGTATGGCAGCAAAGGATACCCACCCATCATCCCCGCAAATTCCACTCTCATCTTTGAAGTGGAGCTTCTGAATTTTGCTTGAGTGTTTAAATTTAAGGTTGCTCTTTTCAGTTGTTTTCATTCCACCCACATCTCCCAACACAAATAACTGTTCAATTGAAGTTGCTGTCAGAAGCATTTATAGACATGAATTAATCATTGTAGAAATAATCCGGATATCTTGATTTGATTTAGGTGCATCACAAACAATGGAAACCATGCCAGTCATATTATTGGTGCTACGATGAGGCTCAGGTCTTTAATGGAGTTCTACAATGTTTTGGGGTTCACGATTCTTCTTCAGAGTCAGATGGGAAGATTGATAATATGCCTACCAGCACCTCTATATCTCATTAATACATTCTATATTTTTTGCTTAAGTCATCCAAAAAAACGAAGTGTACAGACAACGCAGGTAGGCAGGCAGCCCTTTGGAGTTATTCTACAAGGAGCTTAACTCACTGGCTATACCTTGATATTTACAATCAGTACTACTGATAACAGACAGGAGCAGTATCAATCTTATCATCTCACTTCTGTAAGAAGTCATTCCCAAAATATTTAATTGTTCTTGTAAAAGTCCAAATGTTTTAAATTGCAGCGTGTCAAATCGTTTAAAAGATTACAGAATATGATTTATGAATCGAGTCAGGTCATTTAAAAACTATTTTTAATCAACCGAGTTGGCCATTCGATGCAGCTTTGGTTGCTCTGTAAACGTTTAGGATTTATTTAGCCTTCATTCCTGCACTTGCCTGCTCATGTTTACATGGCAAAAAAAGGCACATAGTAAAGTCAGAAGGGGAAAAAAAACAAGGGAACATCAAGAAAAAGCAAACCAGTGGCACTAAATGCACGTTGGACCCAAGTCTTATCAGCAAACCTGTGTTTACTCCAGTGTTTTAAGTATTGTGGTAATGATTCTTAGTGTGTAAAAAAAAACAGAAAATGCACATGTAACACCTTGGTTTTTATGTAAGCTTGTTTTTTTGCATAACTTTATCCCTGCAATAGATTCATTTAGTTGACAGCTCAAAGAAATTCTCAGTGTGTTTGGAAACAACTACTGTGCGTGATTTAATTCCTTTTTTTCAGTCTTACTTGTGTTGCCTTCTGTAGTATTAGGAACAGATTCTGACACCTGTGCTCCTTAAACTATCCTCTTGGGTCGTTACCAGCTGCGACAGTGGAGCTGGTGTAATTTTCACCCTGTGAGTCTGCCCATCTTTGGTGTCATTCTGGCCAAATGTGGTCCTGGAGACATTTACTTTAGCCCGAACTAACACAAAGACTGCTTTGAGCATTTGTTCAGATGCTCATGTGTCTGCCTGTGTACAGAGATGGTCAGGAAGATATCATCACAACAGCACAACCTGTAAACTTCTATGACCACATATTGCACAGTTAATGTGTTGACAAAATCCGACATGTAAGCACCAGGCAAAGCGTTTAGAACTGCCAGTGAAATAGTTCTCGCTGCTATAGGTGTCTCTAGGATGGCAATTTGGAATGATGACGTTTACAAGGTGATGGAATTACACCAACTTCAGCTCCTGTCAGCGTGTGCTTGTGTAATAACACATTAATTACATTTAGTACGTATACCAAATGTAATTAGTATGGAAGCACACATAGGTCAGACCACACCCAGCATCAAACGTGGTCTTTGTTTTTTACACCTGCCCAAATACTCCAAACAGCCTTGGCGGTAGTTCCGACCACACTTATATATCTAACTAGTTGAAACAGGCTACGCTCTCTCAGCTGGTGTGTGTAGGTGGGCGTCACGGCTGGTGTGGTCCCATCACAAGATGATCTCTAGTTTGGTTCGGCCTAAAGTGTCCTTTTGTTATGTCATAATGCAAACATTTTTTTTCTTCACTATATCATCCCTTAGAAATCATGGTATCTGTGGGTATTGCATTCTTGCATTAAAAACAATACACTGTACAAATGTTTAATTCGTTGTCTTTGGATGTACCTGATGCTCAGGAATTTGTAGTGTAGGCAGCTGTTTTCTGTCCTGGCAGTGCAACAGATTTTAGAAGTCAGTTATCACAAATGAAACTGGAATGTGGTTTTGATCTGCTATGATGAACACCTTTCGTTTGCTTTAGATGGATTGGCACGTCAAGATTTAGAAATGTTTCATGAAAAAAGTGGGTTATCCTCAGAGTGTAGGTGGATTGTAGTGAACAGTTTCCATTACTTTGTATATCTGATTGGTTTTGCTGGGTTAGTAGTTAAAGTCCCTCCTTTTATTAAATGCAAAGCTAAGTGATGTGAATGATGAGGACTTGTATTAAAGCAATCCAAAATAGTGAACATGATGAATAGGTGAAGTACATTACACATCAAAGCAAAAAGTAACAGTATTGCTGATGCTACATGCAAAAACACATCCAACCATCCCCTGTTTAATTCATTGTTGAAGCTTGGACATCTAGATCCTAAAAAAAATCATCTTTACTTTTTCTGATGTAGCTGAATGCCACCGGTCACTCGACACGGTTCAAACTAATCTTCCATAAATAAATGGGTTATACTGTGCTCCTGTCCTCATAAACAGCATGAATTAGCAAAATCATTGCTTATAAATACCCATAAATGAAATTGAGATCCATACTTGAAAGTGTACATGCAAGTGACATTCATGAGTACATAGAGGGTTCATAAATCCAAACAAACCTATGACAGGGTAGTACACTGAACAAAAATATAAACGCCCCATGTCAAATATAAGAGTTTAATGAACATTTGGGTTACGCAATATATCGAGAAACTCAAAATATATTTTCAGTAATTACTGATCCTCATATCGGCATTGATAACATCGTGGTAGTGGTAGTGGATTGACACTCCTTTGAACATGATAGGGGTCAGGTTGGATTTTTCAGTATCTTGTGTATCCGCCAGCTGCGTCTCTCAGAGCAACACATCTTCTTCACATGGAGTTGATCAGATTGTCCATGGTGGCCTGTGGAATGTTATTCCATTCCTCCTGGAGTGTCACACGGAGCTGACCCACATTGCCTGGAACTGGAACACGGTCCCGGACACGCCTATCCAGAACATCCCAAAGATGCTCTATTGGGGACATGTCTGGCCGGTCCAGAACTTCAGTGTCCTCTGTTTGAAGGAATTCCATGCAGATGCGGGCAACATGAGGTCAGGCATTGTCATGTTGAAAGGTGATGTCATGCTGGCGCACAAACGGCACAACAATTGGGTTGAGAATCTCGTCCCGATATCTTTGTGCATTAAGGTTCCCTTCAATGAAGTGCAATGGTGTTCTATGCCCGTATGTGATGCCTGACCACACCATAATGCCACCATCTCCATGGGCAACCCTGGGCATAACATTTGCATCTGCAAAAAGTTCACCTACGCGTCGCCAGACACGCTGTCTTCCATCTGCACGATACAACTGGAGCCTGAATTCATCCGTGAACATCACTTCTCCAGCGTGCCAAGGGCCATCGGACATGTGCATTCGCCCATGCGAGTCGGTTCCTACACCGGACAGCAGTGAGATCCAAACCACGGTGAGGGCGCCAAGCATGCAAGTTGGCTTCTCGTAGGCGGTTACGGACAGTCTGAGGTGTGATGCATCTGTTGTGCAAACCAATAGTCTCATCAGCTGTGTGTGTCGCTGGTCTTAGCCGATCCCGCAGATGGACGAGCCGGATGTGTGTGGCGATCTTGTGCTGGAGTGGTCACACGTGGCCGACGAGGATGAGGTCGATTTGCAGTAGTGCCAGTCTGTTGGAAACAGCAAGTTGGATTAAAAATTATACACAAATCAAGAGAAATATTACTTTTGTACAATAAAATGTCAGCACATGCTCATTTACAGTTGATAATTCCACATGGCAACAATATTTGACATGGGGTGTTTATATTTTTGTTCAGTGTATTTACACCCATTATTTTTCTCTCCAACTACAATACACATGTGGACAAAATTGTTGGTACCCCTCGGTTAATGAAAGAAAAACCCACAATAGTCACAGAAACAACTTGAATCTGACAAAAGTAATAATAAATAAAAATTATATGAAAATTAACCAATGCAAATCAGACGTTGCTTTTGAACTGTGGTTTAACAGAATTATTTTAAAAAATGAACTCATGAAACAGGCCTGGACAAAAATGATGGTAACCTTAACTTAATGTTTTGTTGCACAACCTTTTAAGGCAATCACTGCAATCAAACGATTTCTGTAACTTTCAATGAGATTTCTGCACCTCTCAGCAGGTATTCTGGCCCACTCCTCATGATCAGACTGCTCCAGTTGTCTCAGGTTTGAAGGGTGCCTTCTCCAGACGCCATGTTTCAGCTCCTTCCACAGATGTTCAACAGGATTTAGATCAGGGCTCATAGAAGACCACTTCAGAATAGTCCAATGTTTTCCTCTTAGCCATTCTTGGGTGTTTTTAGCTGTGTGTGTTTTGGGTCATTATCCTGTTGCAAGACCTGTGACATGCGACTGAGACCAAGCTTTCTGACACTGGGCAGCACATTTCTCTCTAGAATACATTGATAGTCTTGACATTTCATTGTACCCTGCACAGATTCAAAACACCCTGTGGCAGATGCAGCAAAACAGCCCAGAACGTAACAGAGCCTCCTCCATGTTTCACAGTAGGGACAGTGTTCTTTTCTGGATATGCTTCATTTTTGCGTCTGTGAACATAGAGCTGATGTGCCAAAAAGTTCCAGTTTTGTCTCGTCTGTCCATAGGACATTCTCCCAGAAGCTTTGTGGCTTGTCAACAGTTTGGCAAATTCCAGTCTGGCTTTTTTATGATTTGTTTTCAACAATGGTGTCCTCCTTGGGGCTGCAAGGTGGCGCAGTTGGTTAGCACTGTAGCCTTGCAACAAGAAGGTTGCCGGTTTGCGTCCCAGTGGGGGCACCGGAATCTTTCTGCGCGGAGTTTGCATGTTCTCCCCGTGCAGCGTGGGTTCTCTCCGGGTTCTCCGGCTTCCTCCTACACAGTCCAAAAACATGTTGAGGTTAATTGGTGATTC